>NW_016819344.1:356966-419720 GCF_001698545.2 Rhinopithecus bieti | reverse complement strand
CCGCAGTAGACACGGAAGTCCCATAAACCCTCACATATCAGTATCATCAACATAGGTTAGCCTGGATGCAACTGCCAATATTTCATTGTTTTGACTTAGGAAACCAGCAATTTTCCATGGCATAATGCAAGAAAACACAAACACAATCACAGTGGAAGAAATTAACACATTCCTATCAACTTTAATCAAGAGAACAAAAATAAATAAATAAATAAATAAATAAATAAATAAATAAATAAATATATATATATATAGAGAGAGAGAGAGAGAGAGAGAAAGAGAGAGAGAGAAAGAGAGAGAGAGAGAGAGAGAAAATATTTGAGGCCGGCTGCAGTGGCTCACACCTGTAATCCCAGCACTTTGGGAGGCTGAAGCCGGTGGATCACGAGGTCGGGAGATCGAGACCATCCTGGCTAACATGGTGAAATGCCGTCCCTACTAAAATTACAAAAAATTAGCAGAGCGGGGCGACGGGCGCCTGTAGTCCCAGCTACTCAGGAGGCTGAGGTAGGAGAATGGTGTGAACCCAGGAGGCGGAGCTTGCAGTGAGTCGAGATCATGCCACTGCACGATGAGCACGATCTCAGCTCACTGCACTCCAGCCTGGGTGACAGAATGAGACTCCGTCTCAAAAAAAAAAAAAAAAAAAAAAAGTTTGAATAACATGATCAACACACTTTCTCCTAACTATGATATATTAATTACACATTGTAAACAGATACCCTTAAGTGCCCATATAATAGCTACTAAAATTAATTGTATCATACGCCATGCATACATACACAAAAACTGAACATTTCCAAAATCGGGTATGATCTAGGTCACAAAATCTACCTAAAATGCAATAAAATTAGACATTAATAACAAAACATGAACGAACAAAGAGCCAAATCGATTGAAATTGAAGAAAAAAAGTCTTTATCGAGTAACCTTTGGGCAAAAGTATAATTCAAAACAATAACCACAAATATTCAGAACATAACGGTAACAAAAATATTACATATGAAAACATCTAGGATTCAGTTACACCTACCGTTAGAAAAGAACTTACAGCTGCAAGTTCTTTTAGATTTAAGAGGAAACAATAAATTAATTAGTAATCCAACACTAATGTGTAGACTCACTGGTTCTATCAAATTAAATTAAATCTTCAGCAACTTCAGTCAGAAATAAGAGGGAGCACAAGCACTCAGTGATACAAAACAAAAAAGGTATATAATCACTGATCCAGAAGAGCTATTTCAGAATCAGAGGCTGTGTGCAGCTCTATGCCAATAAACTCAATGGCATCAGAATGATTTTCTTTGAAAGTACAATTGCCAAAATTAATTCAAACTGAGAAGAAAGTCTAAAAGTTGTGCTAATTATAGAATAAATGGAAAATATTGTGTGTGTGTATATATATATGTGCATATATATATTTGTATGTATATTTATATTTTTAAAGATTCTTTTCCAGGGCAATTTCACATGTAAGCTCCTTCAAAATTTCTTGGAACGGAACATACTGGGGAAGGGGTGGTAACGGAGATGGAGGATGGAAAAAGAAAACTTCCAATTCATTTTGCAAAGCTAGCAAAACTTTGATTTCAAACCTTAACAAAGCTATCTTGGAAAAATCACGATAGAGGACAGTTTAACTCAGGAAAATAGATGCATATACTCTAAATAAAATACTAGAAAATAAAGCCTAGCATTATTTCCAAAGGGTGACAAACTTTTGACAAAATTGGTTTTATATTCCAAGAAAGGCAATTATATCAATGCTAATATATCATTACATTAACAGTTTAAAGAAAAATACAAGTAATTATTTAAATAGATATCCCCTTAAGAAAGGCAGGAGTCAAAATTCAACATCCATTCTCAATATAAAATAAATCTTAATGACAGGAAATTAAAGTATACCTCTTTACCATGACAAAAATATAATAATAACAAAAACATCTGTTGTGTGTTTATTATTTGAAAGATTCTGTGTTAAATGTTTTACCATGTTTGTGAATCCTCAGTTAAGATCAATTACAAATCAACAGTCACCACCAGGCAAAATGAACCACACAAAGAACGATTTCCACTCTAGTGAGACATGAGACACTGACACAAACTGTCCTCAGTATCATTTAGCCTCATTTCTGGTCAGCCTGTGCAATCAAACAAGAAAAATAAATAAAAGGTAAGAATAGTTAAAAGCAAGAGGCAAGATCATCATTGTTATCAGATGATAAGAATATAGATCTAGAAAACCCAAGAAAATCAGTGGAAGAAAATGGAAACTACTAAGAATCTTCAAGAAGGTTGACAATGACAGAATTCACAACAGGAATATTGTGTAAAGTAGAATCTTATTCTAAAAATGTAGGTATATATGCACATAAAGACCAAAATGTAAACTAGTGGTTTTGGGTAAGCTTATGAGTAGTTTTTTTTGTTGTTGTTGTTAAATAGAGACATATCTTGCTATGTTGCCCAGGCTGGAGTGCAGTGGCTACTCACAGGCAGACTATAAGAATGAATATTTTAATATATCAGCAATAATTAGTTAGAGAAGGAGGAAAAAGAGAGAAAGAGAGAAGAAAACAGTGATCTTATTTACAATTACAAAAGCTATATAAAATACCTGCTGTTTTAGGAGTAAAAAATGTTTTATTAAAGTTATTTATGGAAGCATTGTTTGTAACACTGAAGAAAAGACCACTATCTTCCATGGCCAACAGCAGGGTACTCACTGAACAAATCATGCTTTAGCCACATGAAAAGGTCCTATGCAGCAATAAGAGAAGGTTTTGCAACTAGCTGGGTATTTGGTGAGATTAAGGAAGTACTGATCATTTATTTAAGGGAGACAATGGCATTGTGGATGTATTTTTTAAAGGCTCCTTTGCTTTTGAGATTCATCCTTAAGATGTCACAGACGAAATGAAGTGATATCCGGAATTTGCTTCAAAATAATCAGGGTGCTAGTGATGTGAGTATGACTGGGGAGTAACAGTGGGGCTCCAGATGAACAGGATTAGCTGAGCGGACAATTTTTGAAGTTGGGTGATGGAGCATGGAGGTTCATTAGACATACTATTCTTTCTACTTTTATATGTGCTTGAAATTTTCCATAGCAAAGAAAAAGCTGTTACTAATAATGATCTACATGCGTAGCTTGTTTTTTATGTTCTTTTATGTTTATTAATGTGTAAACATATTTGCGATATATTATTCAGTGCGAAGATCAAGGGCCTTCCTTCTTTCCTTCCCTCCCTCTTCCCTTCCCTCCACCTTCCCTTCTCCTTATCCTTCCCTTCCCTTCTCCTTCCCTTCTCCTTATCCTTCCCTTCCCTTCTCCTTCCCCTTCCCCTTCCCGTTCCTCTCCTTCCTTCCTTCCTTCTTCCTTCCCTCCCTCCCTCCCCCTTCCTTTCCCTTCCCTGCTCCCTCCCTCCTTCCTTCCTGCCTTCCTTCCTTCCCCTCTCTCGCTCTCTCTCTTTTTAATTTTATTTTATTTTATTTTATTTTTTGAGACAGAGCCTCGCTCTGTCGCCCAGGCTTGAGTACAGTGGCACGATCTCGGCTCACTGTAACCTCCACTTCTCAGGGTCACGCCATTCTCCTGCCTCAGTCTCCCGAGTAGCTGAGACTACAGGTGCCCACCACCACGTCCAGCTAATTTTTTGTATTTTTAGTAGAGATGGGGTTTCACCGTGTTAGCCAGGATGGTCTCCATCTCCTGACCTCGTGATCCACCCGCCTCAGTCTCCCAAAGTGCTGGGATTACAGGCATGAGTCACCATGCCCAGCCTCTCTTTCTTTCTTTCTGACAAGGTCGCTCTGTCACCCAGGCTAGAATGCAGTGGTGTAATCAATAGCTCACTGCAGTCTCAACCTTATGGACTCAAGTTATCCTCCTATCTCAGCCTCCCAACAGCTGCGACCACAGGTGCACACCACTGCTCTGCTAATTTATAGAGATGAAGTCTCGCCATTTTGCCTAAGATGGTCTCCAACTCCTGGGCTCATGTGATCCTCCTTCCTTGGACTCCCAAAGTGCTGAGATTACAGGCATGAGCCACTGTGTCTGGCCAGGGAAGAGCAAATTTTGAAATACTGTATAAAGCAGAATCTCATTCTAAAAATTTAGATATATATATGCAAGTAAAACCAAAAGGTATACCAGGGATTTTGAGTAAAATTATGAGTAGTTTTCTTTCTTTCTTTCTTTTCTTTTCTTTTTAATTTTCTTTCCTTTCTTTTCTTTCTTTCTCTCTTTCTCTTTCTCTTTCTTCCTTCCTTCCTTTCTTTCATTTTTTATTTTTTTGTCATTGTTTTTAAGTGAGAGTCTCCCTGTGTTGCCCAGGCTGGAATGCAGTGGCTACTGACAGGTACAATCATTACACACTACAACCTCAAACTCCTGGTCTCCAGTGATCCTCCCACCTCAGCCTCCCAAGTAACTGAGACTACAAGCCCAGGCCACCATGCCTGGCTACTTTTTTCTTTTGCTCACTGGATTTTCACGTTTCTAAAATGAAAATATTTTGAGTAATAAAAATCATTAAAGTAAAAAAGATGGGGAAAATAGGAATAGGGGCCATATTCAATAAGAATACAGAATAGTCACGTCTGCTGGTCAAGCTGCTTCCTTCCTCACATCAATAAACTTAAACCAAAATATTCATATTCCCAGGCATTCAGGACATCGCCTTTTCTTTTCTATCATTCTGATAAGCACTGGAATTACTTCTCCTGAATCCTCCTTCCAAGGCTGGATGCATTGTTCTGCCTCTAAGAGGTTCCCAATTCATGTCATTTAAATAAATAAACACATTTTGAGATTCTGGACAAAATATCCTGGGGTCCTATAAGGTCTGAATAGACATTTCACCCAATGAAAGAGCCTTCCTCTGAACTGGGATCTGGTTCCTTTGGAGAGAAGCTGAAGTTAGTCCTGACTCCCATGTGAGAAAAGCTTTCTCTGATTCCCCAGCAACATTTCTTTCCTAGTAACAGCTATGATTTTCCTTACATACATTTCAGCATCATTCAAATGCATAACCTTGGTCAAGGGCAGAATGAGTGGAGTGCAACCTAGAGGTACAAGCCAAGAACTATAGGAGAAAGGGAGGGAGCAGAATGAAGGCAGTAGATGTATCACAGAGGGCTTCCCAGAGGAAGTGGCATTTCAGTAAGTCTTAGGGGATAAGGCTTCCATAGGTGGTCAAGGGGTATGGGAATTCCTAGGGCAGAGAATAGCAAAAACAAAGGCACAGAATTGTGTAAGCCCAGGATGTGTAGATGTGTGCCCTTTGAACCTGTTCCTGAATCTTCAGTAGGGAAAGATGCACAGATATGCCCTAGTCCCTCATACGGTCTGGTCTGTGGAGTAGATGATAGATGGGCAGGGGGTGAGGCTACTCTGAAAAACAAGGCGCCCCTTGTTCCAGGCACACTCATTCCTGCTGAGGTGGCGAGTGGTACAGTTCACAGTCAAGGATGCATTTCCTACATGGGGCGTCACCTACAAGGTCAGGAGTTCGAGACCATCCTGGCTAACACAGTGAAAGCTTGCCTCTACCAAAAATACAAAAAATTAGCCAGGCGTGGTGGCATGCGCCTGTAATCCCAGCTACTTCGGAGGCTGAGGCAGGAGAATCACTTTAACCCAGGAGATTCCATCTCAAAAAAAAAAAAAAAGAGAGAGACACACAGAGCTGTTTGTACCACCAGCACCACCCTGCCTCTCATTCCAAGCACTGTCACTGCAGCCACAAGCTTCTACAAAGTGCACAAGAGCCCCTTCCCAGCTACGCTAATCTGTGTCTTGACCACAGGTTTTCATAGTAAACACAGACCTCTACAGCACGGGCACACAGGCTGTACAAGCCCAGTGGCAAAAAGGGAAACTGATTCCTGTCCCATCAGTCCCTCGCTCAAAGTAAGCTCTCATTAAATGCATATTGGATCAAACTCGATTAATTCCACAAAGGCCTCCAAGCTATTAGTAGGATTCACTTCTTAAAAGGTGTCACCATGATTATTTCAAACAATAAAACTACTCCCCTTCTCCCCTTTTTAAGACTAAACTTTTCCCAACTGCAAGGCAAGATTTGCTCCTCTCAAGGATTGAGGGGTGGTGGGATATGTACCCCAGATGTGTCATTTGCAACAAGCTGAAGGGAAGGAAGCAAATGGCAGCAAGTCCTGCAAAAATCATGCAACACCTCCAAGTCTCAGGATGAGGAATCCATCCCCGTCTGTCTGACACACCAAATGGGATGTGCAAACCTAATCCCAGCTCAGGCTTCTAACAACTCATTTGAAGTTCCTCAGATCAAACTGGAATAAGCAGACATCCTAACTTCAGAGCCTCATCCAGGAAGACTTACTTCTGGGGTGCATGTGTGTATAGGAGCACATGTATCAATTAAACCTTGGAGTCAGTGAATATTTTCCAGGGTTTTGCCTTTGATGATTTCTTATCAGCCAAAAGACACACGTGTTAGCAAGATGGTCTGTGTTTAGCATCCTGAGCTGAGTGGCAGGCCACAGGGCCAGCTGGAGAGGGCTCAGTTAAGAAACCAAACAACTGAGTCATCCTGGGGAAGCACATCAACTGTGGTTAGAAGAAGTAGAGGTGGACAGAGGAATGGAGACCTGGACAAGGAGGATCTGGGTTGAACACATCATTAAACTTCTTTGGTCTCAGCCATAAGAACTGTGTCTCATGACTGCTGCAAAGGTTAAGTGGGATTCATGCCAGGGAAAATATAAAGTGCTATAGAAGTCTAATACGGCATCAATAGAATCATTAAAAAAACAGGATGAATTTCAAGGGACATCCAAATTAATGTATCACAGAGAACTTTGTTCAAATGAGCACATAATCAGAAGCCATTCCTCAATAAGGAAGTTCAATTGGAACCCATACAGAGAAAGAAGAAAATGCACCAAAAACATGGGGCAGACACTGTGAGTTACCTACCCAGTAGTCAATTTGTCCGTCTCTTTCCCTGCTAATAAATCCCACATTATTTAGGGAAGCAATATGTGCAGCTAAATGAGGGTCACTGACACTGCCCTTCTCCATTCCTGTTGCCTGGAAGGTAGATAAAAAGCCTGGAGCTCGGGCAGCCATGTTGCAATCATGAGGTAACAAGCATAAAGATGGAAGCCAACCCTGTAAGGATAGTGGAAGAGAAAATGGAAAATGTCTGGTGCTCTGAAGGCATTGCTGAGCAACTAAACCGACTCCAGAAATGGCCTATTTTTGGACTTTTGACTAGGTATGAAAATCAACTCTTATTTGGTTAAGCCAAATAAAGCCTTCAGTTTTCTGTTACTTGAAGTTGAACATAATCCCAAATGATACAAATCATTCCCTTACTTCTGACTAGATAAGGTAGGGGGAGGGGCGTGCATGCTTATGTGTTTGTGCAAGTGCCTGTAAATATGTGTATGTCTGTGTGTGTGGTTTTGAGGTAGTCCTATTAGAGTCCATTTTCTAACGGAGGCTTTTCTGTGAAGCACAAGAGTTTCCAAACAAGGAAAACTTAGGAGAACTAAAAAGGAACTGGGGAACAACAACCCACCAAAAAACCTATCAAGTCTGAAGCACAAAGCACACAAAAAGCTTCAGCTAAATAACTCGAGATTATTTTCCAATATGCCTCCTTAATAGCAATAGATGCAATATAAGAGATAAGTTTCTCCACAGCACAGAACAGAACTGGAATTTTCCTATTAGTCACTAAAGTTTTGTGTTCTTGAAATCCAAAACTGTACCTTACTTTCATTATATGCTTCTTCCCTGTTCCAACAATAAAGGTGTCTGGCATCTGCAATGTTACATGGCATCTACACATTAGAAAATATTTACTGAGTTCATATGGCATGGTGCTAGGGTCATATATAAGTTTTGTGCAGTATCTGCTGACACCACTTTAATGTAATTGGCTTATTTTCCTTAATTCAGATTCAAAAGAACAGAAAAATTAGCATGTGCATGCATTTATTCAACAAGAGGTTTTAGACCCACTTGATTTTAATTCTGTAGTAGACAAGTGGCTGTGCTTTAATAGGAGCAGGATGGAGAAGTAGAAAGAAAATCAGACCTTGAATCAGAAAACTTAAGTTGAAGTTTTGGTTTTAATATCTACTGGTGTGCAACGGTAGACAAATTGCTTAAACCTTCTGAATCTCCTTACAGAATCGCCTATTAAATGGAAACAATTACTTCTTCTTCAATAGGTTCACATGATGATTAACTGATACATATACACGTATATACATTAACAAACTATGTACATATATACCTGCTTTCAAAGAGTGCTATATAAATGCAATTTATTGCATATTTTGTCTAAAAGAGCAATAAGTAACAGTTAATATTCATGTGGACGCACTTAATAAAGTTCAATCCTGAGAAGTAAGAGATTTTGACTTCACTTATCAAATGAAAAACTTGAAGATTGGGTTGGGACAATATCTAGGCCTGGTACTCCAAATTCAATGATCTTTGCACTTCGCCAGATCAATGAAACTACCCTGGAACAAATCATATACAAACAGCAGAACTGTTTTTTAATGTAAACCTATTTTGAGCTCCCCACCCTATAAACCTGAATGTGGAATGTGGTTTTGGGGAAAACTGGAGTGAATGACTCCATCTAAATCCCAGTTTGCAGGCTCAAGTCTAAGTGAGGGCTCCTCCTCCCACTTGCTGCTTGGCAGTTGCCCCTCTGGGTTGGGGCTGGGCAGATGCTGATTCATTTGTGTCTCTGGGTTACAATGGTGAATATGCAGTGTGATAACAGATGGAATGCCATGTATCTGGATGAAGCTGGAAACCATCATTCTCAGCAAACTATCACAAGGACAGAAAACCAAACACCGCATGTTCTTACTCATAGGTGGGAACTGAACAATGAGATCACTTGGACACAGGGCGGGGAACATCATACACCAGGGCCTGTCAAGGGGTGGGAGGCTGGGGGAGGGATAGCATTAGGAGAAATACCTAATGTAAATGATGAGTTGATGGGTGCACCAAACCAACATGGCACATGTATACCTATGTATCAAACCTGCACGTCGTGCACATGTACCCTAGAACTTAGAGTATTAAAAAAAAAGAAGAAAGAAAGAAAGAAAGAAGAAAAGAAAGAAAGAAAGACCATGTATCTAGTCCAAATCCTTTGCCCTCTTGCCTCTTCCCTACCTTCTATGGAGAAAGAACTTTCCACCTTGTTGAATCAGTTCTAGAACTCTACTCTGATGCTAAAAATCTGGGCAACAAATGAACAAGAGAATTATGCAGAGCAAGAATGCCTGCTGATTTACATAGTAAAAAGAGGTGGTAACACCTGTAGATGCACTTAGGTTAAGTTTGGGGACCTCTTTTGAAAAAGGAGTATTTGGGGAAGCAGCTTCTGCGGCTACAAAGGGCATTGAGAGTGAGGAAGAGGAGGAAAGATTTTGTAAAGATAATTTGGCCTGTACCACAAATGTATCATAGATCCCTTTGGGTTTTCTTCCAAGAGACCAAGTAAAGGTTGAAATTGCTCTTAAAAGAAAAAAAAAAAAACTTTTATGTATTTGACCATTGCTTATTTAAATGTCACATCAATGCAAGAGAGCCAGCTGAAGTCACTTTTGCTTTGTGTGAGTTATATTTTGAGAATGTTCCAGGATCAGCGATGTTTTCAAGTACTTTTTAGTCATGATTGGTTGTTCCAGAAAGAAACAGAGAAGCTGAATAGCCTTATACTTACTTTAAAAATTGAACTTGTAGTTTAAAATCTTCCTACAAAAAATAAACAAAAATTCTAGGCATTGATGCCTTCACCGGTAAAGTTTTATAAAAATTATTCCACAAGACTGAACAGAAAAAAACATTTTTTGGCATATTTTATGAGGTCAGCATTACTCTGATACCAAACCAAAATGACAAGAAAACAGAACTATGGACCAATATGCTTTACGAACATAGACACAAAAAGTTCTTAACAAAATTTTAGCAAATAAAATATAATAACATATAAAAAAGGTAAGACATTATGACCAAGTAGAATTTATCCTTGGAATGCAAGGTTAGTTTAACATTTGAAAACCAATCAGTGTAATTTTCCATGTTAACAGGCTAAAAGGAAAAACCGTACCAACCTCTCAATAGATACAAAAGATGCACTTGACCCAATCCAATATCCATTCCTCATAAAAACTCTCTACAAACTAGCAATTAATGAAAACTCTTCCTATTTGACAAAGGGCATCTCAAAAAAACATAGAACTAACATCACAATGCAAAAGACTGCTTTCCCCCTAAGATTAGAAAATAACTTGTCACCACTTTGACTCCACATTATACATGATATATTATATACATCATTGCTGGTGCAATAAGGCAAGAAAAAGAAATAAAAGGCATCTAAATACTAAGCAAAGAGGTAAAACTAGTTTTATTTGCAGATGGTATAATTGTAAAATTCTAAAATCTATGAAAAGCTAATAAAACTGATAGGAGTATGCAAGTTTGCAGGATACAAGGTGATTATATAAAAAGCAATTGTATTTTTATATACCACCAATAAACAATCAGAAATTGAAACGGTCAGTTCTTTAAGAAGGTGATTTTGAAAGTGAATGTAAACACCACTATTATGATGTCATCTCAGGAATTCCCTTTGAACAAATCCTGCCATTCAAAACCTCCAATTCTATTTCCAGCCCTCTTCTCTAACTTGTTCTCACACCATTCCCCCCATTGAGCATGCTGTTTCAAAAGGGCAGATCTATTCTCTCTCCTATGAGGGCTGATGTTTCTACCCTGATAGTTTTCCTTAAATCAACCCATTCCTATCTTGCTCAATTCCTCCACAGCTTTCTGACCATTCAAGTCTTATTTACCCTTCAAGGTCATAGTCAACATCCAACAGCTCTCAGGCTACCTCCTTGGACATTTGAACCTCTAGCACTAGGCCTGGTATGTAGCAGGCACTCAACAAAGCTGAAAAGAGTGAATGAACTTTCAGCATGCTCCTATTTATGTGGATGTCCATATACAATTCTCATCTGTACTCCTGAATTTATGCTAGTTTTTGTGTTGTATTGGAACCTCTCTTGCCAAACACCTAAATGCAGCACCTGACTCTTAAGGATAATAAATGAACATTTCCATAATCCGTCTTATGCATATTTTAAATTCTTACACAGCTATTATATTTAACTCTTTACATATATACATCTTGTTTGTTTACTCAGATGGCAAGTTCTCAGTGGGCGGAGAATCCCATCATTTGTTGCATTTGTTTGCACAGATTAATGACTCTCAATCTACCTGGAGTAAATTTCAATCACAGCCATCATATATCCTAAAGGTAGTTTCAAAACAAGACCTGCAAGGTGCTTAAGCAAACCTTTATGTAGCAACAACCTAAACAGAAATGCCACCAAGGCTTGTTGATTCAGTGGCTCTTATTTAAGAATGTTTATATAGGAAAACATTTTGTTCCTTCTTAGAAAAAGACAAGGCTCAGAACGCCCAAGCAGCCCTTCTGACTCACTCGAGCCCACAGACCTAAGGGTGCTGGCCAGCCTCAGCTAAACCTTTATTGCCCTCAAAGTCACCACAAGCTTCTTTTACAGGAAAATCTAAGGAGCCAGGTGTTTGCCCAGAGCAGCCCTGAGAGCGTGAGCCTGCTAATGAAAACGGAAAATGCAGGTCATTTCCTTAGTCTCCTCTCTCTCTCTCCCTCTTTCTCTCTCTCTTTTTGCTCTTTGCTATTCTTGGTCACTGCGACCTTACGACTGTGAATAAAAAATAACAGAAGGGTGGGAGGCAATGTTGAACCAGAGGAGTTGGGAGAGCGTGTCTTATAAGCTCTTGTAGCCACCGCAGGCACCACCACAACAAACTGTTTGACCTTGAACAAGTCAATCAGCCTTCCTAAGCCTCTACTACCAAGGTGGTAATAGAAATAATAATATTACTGACTTTATAGGATTCCCATCTAACAGCCTCTTAGGAAGAGGGCTCACATGGACCACAGCACATTGCAGAGTTCCCTGTCCTGAAAACCATGGAGGAAATGGCCTGAGATCACTCGGATTGTTGTGTGACACTGATCCTAGCTCCCTAATAGCAATACTATTAAGGGCTACCATTTTGTGCACATCAAACATGTTCCAGGACTGTCCTTGTTGCTTTATGTTTATTGTCTAGTACCTCTACCAGGGTCTAACAAGTTGACACGAGTATTTTTAAGTAGAGCAAAGGAAGCAGAGGCCCAGCAAGGTTAAGCAGTGTCTTTGCTCAAGGTTACACGCCTCACCCTCTCTTTCTACTACGACAGTGCTTCTCTGGTTGCCCTGGAGCTGAAATTGTGGCCTGAGGAAGACCTGCAAGCCCTGAACTCTCACCCAGGACTTTTGCGAACAACTGCAGGAAGTGTGTTTGTAGGTGCACCGCAAGGACTCAAGTCAGCAACCCCAACCTGGTCACTCAGGAGGACTCCATAGCACTTACAAGACTTTGCTGTTTTAGCTTCTTTCTGTGGAAAACACGAGGCTGCTTCTCTGCAGCTCACTCTTAAATGCCCCCAAAGTGCACCCCAGCTTCTCCAAGACTTGGTTGGCAGTGTCTCTGCCTGCCTCGGCCACCCAGCTCCACCTTCCTGCCCTGCCCCGCCTCCTCAGAAGCCCCATTTCCTTTAATCTAATTCTTATGGGGAAAGAAACGCCACATTTATTAAAGTGCAGGCTTATCTATTTCATCACAGATCTAAGCCACGGTGATAAATCCCTAAGCTAAACACACACAAAGGGAAATACGAAGCTTGAATACAGAGCAGAATAAAGAAACAGGGCAGGGATAACTGTGGCCTTTGCCCAGCTGCTAGCTGGCAGCCCACCCACAGTGGGGTCTTGATCTGGGAGAGGTTGCTCCTGCCTCCTCGCAGGGGTAGGCGGATGGAGCTGAGGCAACGTCCATATCAACATACTTTCTAGATAGCTCTGGCTAAACTTTCACAAATGTTCTGGTTAGGAAAAACTGGCTTTGTTGCATCTTGATAAACTTCTGAATAATCTAAACTGATTGCCTTCTCTTCACTGAGCACATATGGGCAAGGAGACACAGGACAGCAGAGTCCAGAGCTCCTGAGAGTACAGAGGCAGGGACCCAAAGATGAACAGGACACAGCCTCTGATTTCAGGGGGCTCAGTCGCGACACAGACTTAGGGACTGTCTGCAGGGATTTCCCCAATGCCTTGGCTTTGCTGTGGGGCAACATTCCGCAGCCTCCATATCAGAACCAAAATTAGAGAAAACCGGCATCCTTAAGAGCTTTCACTAATCTCTCCAGGAGTCTCCCAGTGACCCTCCCCATTCTAAAGCATTCACAGTCCATCTAGTGACATAACTGCTCACATTCACAGTGGAAAACACAGAGGGTAGCCACAGCAGCTCAATTCACCTGATGTTTTTGATACCATTTGCGGTAGAAGCGTTACACAGTCCCCTTGTGGGCCATACTGTGACACAAATCATTAATTGCCCCCCCCAGTAGCCATTCTTCTCTAGTCAAAGAACTCCCATATTTTAATTGATCACATGGCCACTGAAAAGAAAAACCCCATTAGTTAATGTGATGTAAGTAGGAGTGGCATGACAACTTCAAGCAAGGGTTCTTAAAGAAATGAGGTATGATCTTCTTGGTCCTTTCTTCCTCCTGATGTCTGGAATGCAGACACGATGGCATGTGCTCAGGCAGCCATCTTGGGCTGTGACATGGAAGGCAAAGGCTTAGGAAGGCACAGTAACCAGAGAGAAGGAACCTGGATACCGCCTGGACACTGTAGGGCCCATATCCTCCCTGAAGTGATTTCTTTTACAGAAGAGAGAAACTTCTCTTCTGTATCAACAACTCTTCAGATATTCAGTTATTTGTGCATATATATTTATAATCGCTGTCCTCTGTATAATGTATTAAATAAGAGCATTCATTTTGTCACTCATTTATTCAAGAAATAGTTACTGAATGCCTACTAAGTGCCAAGATCTGTGCAAAACGCACTGGCACTGTGAATACAGTGAGCAAAGCAGACATACCCCTGTACTCAAGGCACTTACAGTTCAATGCCTCATTGTCGATTTGCTTACCATTCTGATGAGATATGCCCATGGCTGCATTCAGGTCTAGATCTCTGGGAGAAGAAAGTCTGTATATGTACATGGTGTGTGTGTGTGTGTGTGTGTGTGTGTGAGAGAGAGAGAGAGAGAGAGAGAGGGAGAGAGAGAGAGAGAGAGAGAGAGAGAGAGAGACAGAGAAAGAGCAGGAAAGAAAGAGAAACCATGGGTGGGGAGGGAGAAACCAGATTCTCTGACTTCCCTTGTAATTACTCTGGCAACATCCACTGGAGAACTGAATACCCCAGTTCAGCTCATCTGCCGACATGCAAACATTTCCAATTTTCCTTTGGATAAGACCTCTCAGCTATTCATTCCAAGTCCTTGGACTGACCTGGCCATTCTCATCAACTGTTTGTTCTGGCCAAAAATCCTTGGAGTCATCTGTGACTCCTGTCTTCCCCTCATACCCTCCATATAATCCATCAGCAAATGTTGTCATTTCTACCTACAAATAAATCCTGAACTCTCCTTTAGATATTAGTATTAAAACAATGACAAATTTCATAAATCTGGTAATTGTATCACAGTTATGTCAGTGAACATCCTTGAACTGAGAAGATACATATTGAAGTCATCCTGAATGAAGAGTCATAATATTGGCAACTTGTTCTCACATGGTTCAAAAATGATGATGATGATAGTGATGATGATGATGACGATGATGGTCGTGGTGATGATGGTGTTGACAGCAGTGGTGATGATGATGGTGGTGATGGTGATGATGGTGGTGGTGATGTCAATGGCAGTGGTGATGGTCATAGTGATGATGATGATGGTATTTGTGATGGTGTTGATGATAATGGTGGTGGTGGCGATGACCAGGATGATGATGATGTTAAGGAAAACGAGAGGGAGGAAGACAGAGAGATAAAGAGAAGCAAATATGTTACAATGTTAACAACTAGCAAGGGCATCTGGGTGTTCATTGTACCATTCTTGCAAGTATTCCATTGGTTTGAAATTGTTCAAAATAACAAGTTAAGAAAAATAAACACTGAAGAAAGTCTTTCTCACATCTTCCATCACTGACATCCCAGTCCATGTCCCATCTCCCTCCCATTGCCCAGGCAAAGCAATAGCTTCCACTTCCTAGGCCACCTCCCCTCCAATACCTTTGCCCCTCCAGAATCTAGTCTCGGTCGGGTGCAGTGGCTCACACCTTTAATCCCAGCATTTTAGGGGGCTGAGACGGGAGGATCACTTGAGGTCAGGAGTTCAAGACCAGTCTGGTCGACATGGTAAAACCCTGTCTCTACTAAAAATACAAAAACGAGCCAGGCGTGGTGGCATGAGCCTGTAATTCCAGCTACTTGAGAGTCTGAGGCAGGAGAATTGCTTGAACCCGGGAGGCAGAGGTTGCAGTGAACAGAGATCACACCACTGCACACTCCAGCTTGGGTGACAGAGCGAGACTCCATCTCAAAAAATAAATAAATAAATAACAGAATCTAGTCTCAAGATGGTGGCCAGAATGATTATAAAAACCACATGTCAGATCATATCTCTACTCTGCTATACGCTCTACAAGAACTCCCATGACATCCAGAATGAAACTCAAGATGTAGTGTGACTACAGCACCCCATCTCTGACTTCGAGCCCTTAACATGTCCCTATCCCGGCTCTCTCTACTCCAGCCACTCTCGTCTCATTTTCATACCAAGCAGGATTTCACTTCTGCCCTAAACACCCTTTCTCCAGATGGTCACACATGGCTCAGTCATTTGGGTCTCGGCTTCAGTGGTCCTTCCTCAAATCAGGTTACTTCCTCTCACTTCTCATCGCTTCCTGCTTTCTTTTCTTGCTCTCCTTCTCTTCAAAGCCTTATTGCCTGATTTCAAGTGTATGTCTGTGGGTTTATTTTCTGCCCCCTCTAGCTGAATGTAAACACCATGAGACTAGGGACTTTGTGTTGTTCACTATATTGCTGATGCTTGACATCCAATAAAGGACCAAAATCACTTTTGACTGAAAGAAGGAATCAATGAATCTGGAGTCCCATCTTGCCATCCTGCTCCTCTGGCTCTCAAGGTGCTGCTAACGAACCATGCTCCTCACACCTCCTCCTCTGTTGGTTTGTCACTGTAGACCCCCAAAAGCCTCCTCTCCAAGCCCCTTTGGAGGGTCCAACCTTGCCCCATTCCCATGCCATTAGAACAACTCAGTCATTTGCCACCTCCACAGCAGGGACCCCTACCCGCTCCCACACATCTTCTACCCCACCAGGGACACAGTCCATATGTTTAATGGAAAAAAAAAAATTCCTCCTGCTCAGAGCAGCCTTCCCCACTAGAACACAGAGTTCCAGTTCCTTCCTGGCTATTGTCCTAAATCTTTAATCACTCCTGTCTGTTTACAGAAAAGCCACAACCAATCTTTCCAAAGGAATTGATCACTGTGCCCTTCTACAAACCTTTAGTCTCTTACGCATCCCTGTTCTCCAGGCTCCTGTGGACCCCAGTTTTCCATCCTCCAGGAGTACCCTCCACCCTCCTCCTCACCCATTCAATCTTACCTGCCCTTCAAGCACTCGGGGATGCTCGCCCGACCACACAACCTCCCCTGAGCGTTCTGAGCATGTGGCCTATAATTCTGGAGGTGCATCTGGAGGGTCAATTATCTTCTTGTATTGTCTCAACTTCCTGCGCCTGGATTTAAGCTCCTGAGGCCAGGACTGTGTCTAATCCACCTTCCAGCTCCTGTAGGCCCTAACCAAGTGTTCAGCACATAGTCGGTGTGTCACATCTAGCTATGGATGCCTCGATGCCGTCTCCTCCTCCATCTTGGGTTTCCCAAATAGCCTTTACTCTGTAGGCAATGGACATTAAGCCTCTGAGGAAAAGACCACTAAAGGCCACTCAGATGGAGGCCAGGCTCTCCCTCCTGGTGAGAGCTCCCACGCTCCACATCCCTGGGGGCCAGGGGCATATGGCTGCTCTCCCACGTGTCCTGCTGCTCAGGGCTGCCCTTGCCCAGTACCCCTTTGCTCTTGTCACTGCACCTCGCTCTATTGCTTCCTTCGTTTTGCCAACTCATGGAGGTAATTGCCAATTCTAACCCTGTCCTCCATGCTCTGGCTTTCCCTCTCACCGGCACCTCATTTTGGGAACAGCCTGGCCATATTCTAAACCCTCTGGCTCCCTGGGCGTGGTGGTGAGTGATTAGTGAGCCAGCTCAGGGGCTCTCCTTTCTCCCCCGGCTACGTGGGGAGAGCAGGCTCTATCTGTCCCGACTCGGGCTTCCTCCTTGGTGGGAGGGGCAGGGGATGGGGTCCTCTCTGGCCAAGCCTGTGCAGCAACCAGGCAGGACGAAGCCCTAAGAGTGGGACATGCTGGGCATAGCTGGTCCCATCATCACAAGGGCAGCCCCTCTGCCTTCTGGACAGCTTTGCTTCTGGGCACACCCGTCCTTAAGGCAATCCTATGCTGGGAAAAGCCACTTATCTCCCAGGATAAGAACACAAGTGCTTAGCACTCACTTTCTGAATGGCATAAAATGAGGAATTAACGCTTCCTCTCAGGACAAGCCTGGCACTGAGAACAGAATGGTGATTTGGCCATAAGTTTCACCTGGGCTCTGACCCTGAGTCACAGAATCCCAAGAGAAGTGCAGCCAGTGAGAGAGTGAGCCCTGAGTATTGAGCTGCCTAGGTCAGACCCCACACCCTGACATCGACAAGTCGTGCACCTGCGGCCAGGCTGCCCATCACTCCATGTCGCTGTAGCTTCCTATCTACTGGGAGGGGGACAGTGCCCACACGAGGACTATGACAAGGAAGGCTCCTAGCCCAGGGCCTGGACACTCAGCCCTCAACAAATCCCAGCTACTGTTTCTATGATGACATGCGAAAAGTAGGACCTTGGAAGTTGCTAGGCCAGCCTTCCTCTCAAGCTGGAAATGCCCAAGTTGCTCCCCTCCTCTGCTTCAAATCATCACAGTGATCAGCTTGTTGCATGGCAAGGTGGCTTGACCTGGAGCAGAGGGGCTCACAACAGGAGAATGCCTGCCCTTGTGCTGAGCAAAAGTGGCCTCCTCTGGTGTCCTCCCCACGGCCCTAGATAAATGCACTGCAGCAAATGAGAAGTGTAGACAAACACTCCAGCCATGAAAACAGCTGGCATGCCACCACCTTGGATCTGGATTCCAGGTTGTTTCAATGCAGCCTGAAGACATAGCTGTTTCCAGAGCTCTCAGCTTGCTCTGTTTATTCATCCTAAACCCCCGTGACTCTCTCATATGACCTACTGTTCCCCGTGGGACTTACTGGGACTTCTGACCCAAATGTGGGGTTTGCATCATGCTAGTCACTTTGTAAGTATTTACTGGACAGCCTGAGTATGCCAGGCTCTGAGCCAGGGATTGGAGATTGTCAGGTGAGGTATGCTGATACCAGACACACCTTAGAGGAACCAGACAGCCCAGAGGAGGTTAAGTCAATCTTCACAACAACACAAGTAGGAGAGTTTATACCCAGTTTACAGACCAGGAAAACTGAGGCATGGAAGCTTAAGTAAAATGATTAAGCCCTACTTTCAGCTAGTGAAGGCAGAGTGGGGTTCCAAACTGGGCCAACAGTCCTAGTCAGCCCCCTCCACTGTGTCTCTGCAAGGACAGAGGAGCCCAGGGTGCCACCAAGGACCTGCAGAGAAACGCCCCCAGGCAGGGAGCCAGGGAAGTGAGAGCCACGTGGGGGCCTGGGAGATAAGGAAGAGCAGGCTAGGTTGTGGGAAAGTGAATGAAAAGAGAACATTCCAGACCAAGCAAAGAGCAGAGCACGGCTGGGGAGCTGTAGAAGACAAAGAGTGCATCCTCATAAGGCCCCAAATGTGCTTGAGTAGGCAGAGTGGACATGGAAGGAGTGGCAGAGTTTCTGATGGCAGAGCCAAAAAAGAACCTGTTCCCAGAATCCCCCAAAACTGTGGGAAGGAGGGTGCCTGGTAGTGGAATGCAGGAGATGGGCTGAGGAGGAGGTAAGGGGAGCTGACGGAGAGGCAGCAGGTGTAGATAAGTGTTTTGCAAAGCTCGGCTGTCGGGGAGAGAAGAGACGGGGAGAGTGTGAAACAGAGGGTGGGCTCATCCTATGTGAGGGTAAAGAGGCTGAACACATCCCCAGGCTGGGGAGCAGAGCTGCTACAGAAGGGTGCAGGAGGGGAAAGGTGGAAGTCCAGGGAGCAAGGTTCTGTGGACCAGGAACAGATGGGGTCCCAGGCACAGAAGAGAAGGTGAGCTTTGACCAGCAGAGGGGGTCTTGTTAAATGGAAAACGGGGCCGGGTACGGTAGCTCATGCTTGTAATCCCAGCACTTTGGGAGGTTGAAGCGGGTAGATCACCTGAGGTCAGAAGTTTGAGACCAGCCTGGCCAGCACGGTGAAACTCTGTCTCTGCTAAAAATACAAAAAAAGAAAAAAAAAAAAAAAAAAAAAATTAGCCAGGCGTGGTGGTGGGCGCCTGTAATTCCAGCTACTTGGGAGGCTGAGGCAGGAGAACCACTTGAAGCTAGCAGGCAGAGGTTACAGTGAGCTGAGATGGCGCCACTGAACTCCAGCCTGGGTGACAAGAGTGAAACTCCGTCTCAAAATAAAAAAGTAAATAAATAAAATGGAACTTGGGGTATTTGTGTCCTGCAAGACATGTTGAATCCCGAGTCTGTCATCATCTGAGGATAGGCTGACCATCCCTTCCAGGGATGTGTCACTTGTAACTTTAATAATCATGCTTTCAACCTCATCACCTAAGTGATAGAAAACAGTCACCGAGAAGGTCAGGGCTGAGGAGAACCAAAGTCTGCCCGGGTCCCTCTCTTTCTGCACCCCTCCCCTCCATACCCTTCTCTACCAGCTCTGTTCCTCCAGCATGGGCATGTTTTCATGTTTCCCCCCACCCTTCACCCCTCACATAGGATAAGCCTACCCTCCATTTCACAGCCTCCCCGCCTCTTCTCTCCCCGACAGCTAAGCTTTGCAAAACAGTTGTCTACACCTGCTACCTCTCCATTTGCACCCTGGAGACCCTGGGCCCCACTGCAACATGATTCATTCATCAGCCCTCATGAGCCCTGGTTCAACCAGGTATAAAATCCAAATCAAGCAATACCTTGGCTCGAGTCTCAGGAAAAGAAAGAGGGGAATGGGACCTGACATTGACAGGGCACCTCCTGGGCTCACAGATCTGTGTTTGCCATCCATTCCCCTATGGGATCCCAGAGAGGGACGTGTCTCTAGTCGCGTTCCACATGGAAGGAAATGTCACATGGAAGATGCCTGGGACTTTCAGAGAGGGGCCGACAAACTAGAGCCCACAGGCCAAACCCTGCCCATTACCTGCTACTGTAAATGACATTTTATGGAAACATGTCCAAATTTTAAGGAAACACACATCCATTCATTTACTTATCATCTATGGCTGCTCTTGTGCTTCAACGGCAGAACTGGATAGTTGCCACAGGGATCTTATGGCCTGCAAAGCCTAAAATATTGACGATCCAGCCCTTTCCAGAAAACGTTTGCCAACTCCTATTTAAGGGCCCTGGACTAAGGTCCAGGCTGCCCAAACCAAGGGGCAATTTGGTCTTTGGTTTGTCTTATTGTGAAACGTACAAGCTCTTTCTGCATCATCTTGCCCCCTCTATAGGAGGGTGTCTTCCTGTGGAAAGAGAAATCAGAGAAAGTCATAGAAAGTTCTCTCATTAACCTGTGGTGTTCACTACTTGGCAATCAGAAAACAGAAATCAGATCATCACACTTAAATAAACTCCTTGCCAAGCACGCCAGCTCACGCCTGTCATCCCAGCACTTTGGGAGGCTGAGGCGGGCAGATCACGAGTTCAGGAGTTCGAGACCAGCCTGATCAACATGGTGAAAGCCCGTCTCTAGTAAAAACACAAAAATTAGCCAGGTGTGGTGGTGCGCACCTGTAATCCCAGCTACACAGGAGACTGAGGCAGGAGAATCTCCTAAACCCAGGAGGTGGAGGCTGCAGTGAGCCAAGATTGCACCACCACACTCCAGCCTGGATGGCAGAGCAAGACTCTGTCTCTAAAAACATAAAAACTTACAAAATAAAATAAATAGGTAAACTTAATTTTAACAATCAGTGCTTGACAGCCGCATGTAGCTAGGAACCAATACACTAGACAGTGAAGACTTAAAATTGTCTTGCTCTTGTGTCAGATGCGCTTTGATTGCTTTATATCTATATTTATGTCACCTCACACTTAAGTGACCCCAGTGTGTCTGTTTCCTCACAGGCCAATCATAATTCTGGCCAGCTAATCTCACCATCTCCATAGACCTCCAAAACCTTATGAGGCTATCATCTCAGACTCCTCTAGAACAACAGTTCTGTTTCTTTTGGGGATGACTGAGAAAAGAGAAGTCCTACTTCCTACGAGAAGCTGAGACTCACCAGAAGTTTCCCAGCTCAGCTGCACGGCCCAGGTTTTCTGGCTTCATGGGTGGCCCTAAACCTGTCCCTGGGAACAGGGACTCTCTAGTCTGCCTGGGCTTCCAACGCACCCACGCTTTCCTAGCAGGGTGTAAAGAACTGGGAAAGCACCCTGGACGACAGTCTTCAGAGCCCAGCCATGGAAGCCACCCAGTTCCTGGCTGCACTGACCCATGGAGTTCTGGGTCAGCCCCAGACAGGAGGAGAGGAGCCATGGGGCTTGGTAAGAAGCCTGGTCAGGCCGGGCGCGGTGGTTCACACCTATAATCCCAGCACTTTGGGAGTCCAAGGCAGGTGGATCACGAGGTCAAGAGATTGAGACCATCCCGGTTAACATAGTGAAACCCTGTCTCTACTAAAAATGCAAAAATTAGCCGGGTGTGGTGGCGGGTGCCTGTAGTCCCTGCTACTTGGGAGGCTGAGGCAGGAGAATCACTTGAACCTGGGAGGCAGAGGTTGCAGTGAACTGAGATTGCACCACTGCACTCCAACCTGGGTGACAGAGTAAGACTCGATTAAAAAAAAAAAAAAAAAAAAAAAAAAAAACCTGGGCACTAGATTCCAGGAACTTCCGGCTCAACCAGCTGGCTGTTGATTAGCCTATGCACTAAGGGATGGACACCATACTTACTTTACAGAAAGGGCTACTACATGGGGTGCAGTCTTGAAGGGAGCTCTTCAGTATGCAGCTGCATAACCAGTGCCTGTGCTTGGATCCTATGCCCATCCAAGTCAAGGACTATATGTCATCCTTCATTCATTCCCTGAACAAATAGCTCTTGAGCAACTAGGATCTTCCAAGTGATGTTTTTGGTCCTAGGATACCACGATGATAGGAAGAGAAAACCCTTGTGTATCTGGGGCTTAAATTCTGATGGGGACAGATAACAAACACATGAACCGACAAATGTATGATGTTAGATGATGTAAGTGCTCTGAGAAAAGTAAAGCCAGAGATAGTAACAGAGGAGAAAGTTAGGAAAGGCCTCTCCAGAACAGTGCTGTTTGAGTAAGATTCCACAAAACAAATACCTAGTGCTAGAAAATTTGACGCTACAGGAACAGAGAGGGGAACGTATCTCAATGCAAGAATACAAACGGCATGAAAAGAAACAGTGTGTCTGGAGAAGACTAGTGTGTCTGGAGCCTGGGAGGGACGCAGAAGGTAGTAGGGGTTGAGGTCAGAGAGGGATGGGGGGATGGGAGCCAGGGCATGCAGGGCTGTGGCAGAGTGCTCTTCTGCCACCTGTTCAGCCTTCATTCTGTGTCTCCATGAAGCTTAGAGAGTCATGACCCTTGGCTCCCTTTGTCTGCCATTAATGGATATGGCTTTGACAACAGGTAGGATGACTGGCTGTTCTTTTATACAACTCGCAGTGGTATGTAGATGGGCATGAATATTTATTGTCTCCAAATGATGTCACTCTTGATAAAGTGAATCTGGATATCAACATTCTGTAACCTCAGCACATGATCTCATTACTACCGCCAGGAATGGGTACCCCACTCTCCCCAGATGTCCCAGGACAGGCTCTTTAGGAGGGGTGAGGTAAGGCAAACATGCTAAGTCTCTCCTACTTCCCATCTATGAAAAGCGAGCCCACAGCAAGCCTCTAAGGTGCTGAACTCAGGGAACTGCAATGCTCGGTATGGTGCATCTCTTCATGACTCCACTTGGTCCCTTAAACAATCTTTTTATTTCTACTTGTGCCTGCTTTTGCCCAGGGGTCTCCATTCAAAGCTCCATACTGACCCCCTCCCTCTCTCAGATGAGCCTGAGTCTTCCACTCCCTTCGGCCCCACCTGTTGAGGAGAGGACTGGTTACAACAGCCACACTCACTCTGCCTAGCCAGTCTCCATCTTGCAGATCTTGATGTGAACCTACATTCAATAATCTTCAAAGAATCTCTTCCTTATTTGACGGCTTTCCTCCAGTTCCCTCAAAACTTTAAGAGCTCAGTTCGCAAAGTTGTCTGGACAGGAGAACCACGTGGGAAGTTTGTTTTTGTTTGTTTCTTTTTTAATATCAATGCCAGGTCCTACTATAGACCAAGAAAATCAGAATCTTTGGGATGGGGGCAGGCATTGGTATTTTCAGAATTCCCCACACAACTCCAATGTGTGACCAGGGCTGAGAATCACTGAGTTAAAAGAGGTCTTCTTCAACTTTATCATGTGTACAAATCTTCTGAGGATCTTGAATGCAGCTTCAGATTCAGTAGGTATGGGGAAGAGCCCAAGATTCTGCATTTCTAACAAGTTCCAATGGAATGCAGCTGCTGCTGGTCCATGGACCACACTTTGAGTAGCAAGGGTCTGCAGACAGCCAGATTTGAGGGGTAAGGGATGAAAGCAGGGTTCATTGGTTTTCTACATTCCAACCAAGTGTTCCGTACATGGCAATCTTTAAAGCTGGAAAGGGGCTTCCTGGAAGAGTTGGGGTAAAAGGCTCTTATAGAAGGGGACAGGATTTTTCTGCTAATGTGGGATTAGAAATTTTCACATCTAAGAAATGTTACAGGATCCATTCGCTATTATGCATAAAGTGCCTAGCAGAGTACCCAATACATAGTAAGTTCTCAATCTGTGGTACTTGTGCTATTATTGTTTTCATTATTACTGCAGGACTCTCAACCCACATCCCAAACCAATCAAGTATGTGCTTTCTACGTCCAAAACCCTGACCAAGCCCCACAAATTACTTTCATCCCCAGAGGATGTGCCTCAGACAGCAGCCAACCACAGGAAGGCTTGAGTCCAGGGACCTTCATCCCAGACACAACCCCATGGACCCTGCCTGGTCTAAGGACACCAATGCACTGCCTTTGGTTCTTTCATTCATTTGATTCATCTTCCATGAGCTGTGGATGTGCCTCCATAGCCTGATCATGGCTAACAGTCAGTGTTTGCTATGTATGGGGACCTGTCTTCAGTGCTTTACTTGGTTTAACTCATTATACAATTAAAACAACTCTGACCTACAGGTACGATTGGCTTCAACAGCAGACAAAGAAACTTGGAAAGACAAAGAATCTTGCCCAATATCACATACACAGTAAGAGATAGGGCCAAAAGGCAAACTGAGGAAGAGACTTAAATGCTCAAGCTTTCCCTGTGCTTCTCAAATTGTAATTGCTAAGCAATTTCACCAAACTACAGGTTCTCATTCAGCAGGAGAGGTAGAGTTTGGGATTCTGCATTTCCTACAAGCTCTCAGGTGATGCTGATGTGGCTGACCCACCAAAACCATCTTGAGTATCAAAGCTACTCATATGCTCTGATGCCTACTGGTGTTGCTGGATATCTTCCTTAATAGCCCCCTAAAAACTTACTACCATACTCCTACAACTGATGGTTTGTTGATTTGATGAGTGTCAAAATTATGGTAAATTTCCACTTTGAACACTTACGCAAAGTTCTGTTCAACTTCTGCTCAAACTGCAATATTTTGTGGCAAAGGATATCAACTGTTTGGAAAAGCATTGTGTCCATTTTAATCTGTAGAAGCTGCAGCTTGTGATGAAATTGCTTTTAAATTTAAGCATCACAACTGAGAATGCTTTCTGGGCCAGGATACTATTCCCATCTCCAAGCGCAAAGTGAAGAGTTCCAATTTGAGAAATACAGGAGGAGAATTTCTTGAAACATAGAAGTGAATCATGTAACTGGAAGCTTTCCTTCTCAGCTCACTAGAAGAGACGAGGTATATAGAAACCAGAAGAAATGACAAATCTTCCTGCTCCGTGAAGGGTATTTAAGGGCAAATCCAGACTGTCCACCTAATCAGTCTGGATTCAGCAGTGGGGAACTAGCTCGCTTGAGAATGAGACAAAGAAAACCCAAACAGAGAGAGGGGAAGATAAACAACCAGGGGTGCTTTTGATGCCAGAGTGACCTGAAGTTTCAGAGTCACAACAAGGTTCTGGTGGACACTGACTTCAAAGGATGAATCCTTGGAAAAATCAAAATACACTACTCCAAGGTGGTGATAATACCAGAGTTGGCTTCAACAGTGATCAGTGACAAAAAGGATTAGCTACAACGGTGTCTCTATGCAACTCCCATAGCCCAGTGACGCTCAAACTTAGTTCCACATTAGAATCACCTGGGAAGTGTTAGCCACCAGACCCCACCCACCTCCATTCTCAGACCACACTTCCACATCAATTCAATCAGTCTCTGGGGGTGGGGCCGAGGCATCCTTAATTTTTAAAGATCCCCACTTGATTCCAATGTGCAGCCAAGTTTGAGAACCACTGGCTTAGGTTTTCAGTGTCTTCACTCATAAAATGAAGGAATCCTTCAGAACCAGTGATTCTCCCCACTAGACACATATTAGAATCACCTTGGGGAGATTGTTTTAAATACTAATGTGATGCCAACACCATCCCTAGAAATTCTGGTGATTCTGTGGAGCCCAGGCATCAGCATTTTTAAGACCTCCTCAGGTGATTCTAGATGACCACTGGTCCAGATGTTTTTGCCAAGATTCCTTCTATTGCTTATGTTTTAAGGATCTATGGTGTTAAAGCTGAAAATGCATCTTAGACATTTTGTAAATGTGGAGTCCCCATCTTTACCTTTACAGCCGGGATTTTTAACTTTGGATGAATCTATTAATTCCCTTAAATCATATACAAACTGTTGGACGAATATAAATATGTATATATATTTGTATTTCTCAGGAGGGAGTGTCATCCCCTTTTATTAGGCTCTCAGAAGATTTAAGAATGCTATTTTAAAAGCAAATATTAGGTTTCTGACTTAATAAATTTAAGAAAAATAAAGAATGAATGGAAAATAAATTTGATCTCATCAGCACCTTTGCTATAGTTTGGATTTGGTCACACCCACTGCCACCCAGTGGTTATATATCCTTATTGCAGGCTTAGTTCAGATCACATTGCCCATCCTCTGAAAACTACAGAGTAATAGATGTGAAGATTTCAGATCCAAGTAGCAAAGTAAAAGCTTTCTCTGGGACTAGGATTAGTACCAGTAAGAGGCTATCTGGAAACACTCACTACAAGAGATGACTTCCCAAGCTGTACTTGTAAGGAGACCGTCCACTCAGATATTTTGGATTCATACCCTTAACTGGGTAAGGATATTATGGTTTCCTAGTTCTTACTATTGTTAACTATTTGCCTTGGCTTGAATCTTGTTTTTCTCTCTTACTAATCATGCAACCTTGGGAAAGTTACTTAGCCGTTCCATTCCTCACACAAAATGGGGATAATATAAGTATTTCTAAGATTGCTGTGGAGAATAAATAAGAAAATATATGTAAAAGGCTCAGCATGACTCTTGGCACAGAACAAGATTCCAATAAATATTTAGGTTATATTACTGTTATTACTGATTTTTTAATTATTACTAACATCTCAGTGACCTTGTTCAAGTTACTAAATTTCCTTGAGCTTCATATATTAACCCGTATGACAAGGAAAATAAGCCCTGCCATTTTCTTCACAGTTATAGCAATGATAAGTACAAAAAGTAGAAGGCATATTGTTATTTTATGGCAACTCATCATACATCCAGGGAATCTACAGAGCACAGGAAAAGGACACGCAAAAATACAGATGTTAATTCTCATCCTCAGGAAGGAGCTCTTTGAGATCCCAGTAGTTGAGCAGGTTCTACAGTGGGGTACAGTAATTTATTGTCACATATCTAGCATCCTACTCAGCCTAAAGTTTCCCACCACATGGGTGAATGGATGGCCATACCCTACTATGGATGCTGCAAGCTCCTTTATACCAGCCACTCACTAGGTCACACGTGCCTGAAATTGTCAGTTCTCATCTAGCCCAGATACTGACCGGCAACAGCCTTGCCCATTCCAAACTCACCCCAGGGAGAGAGTCCCAAAAATCTTTTGCAAGGCTGCCTGTCCATCAGAGAGTCACTCATCTCACCATCATATGTCCACAACCTGCCCCACCAGAGCAGAAACATCTTGAAACCTCTCACCAGCCTCAGCAAAGAATCAAGGTGCCCAGCTGTTACTTACCTGGAGTCTGCTTGGCCGTACGCACAGGAGTGTAGTGGTTTTTGGAGGACGATCTGACCGGCGTGTTCTCTTTGGGAGAGGTATCGATAGCCGAGATAGTTTCTCTTTCACAGTGTGCTATGGGGATTGGTCCCTGTTGTCTTAAGATGTCAGCCAGAGCCCTAAACAAGGAGGAGATCACATAATGAGATTCACTGAGCAGGTATGCACACCCATGAGGGGAATTGGCTTACTTTCATATGCCCTTTGATTTACAGAGATGCAGGAGAGAGAGAGAGATAGCATTCAGCTCTCAATAGTCAGCTACATCTGGTGTTGGTCTCAGGAGGGGGACACAGGGTAAAGGTTACCATGCTTGGAGGTACAGACTGAAAGGCTGGGGCTATGGTTTCTTTCCTTAATTCATTTCACATTAGTAAACTCTGAGCCCTCTCAAAATACTGGCTCCCTAGATATCCACCTATGCCAGGCAGGTATCTATAGCAGTTGGCCAGTGGAATGCCACTATGGTGAAGGGCTGAAACCATCAGCCTCAAATTCAGCAGCAGGTCACTAATATCAGGGGACCACTTCATCATCCAAAACCACACACTGAGTATCATGTACTAGATACTGGAGACCCAAATAAGTACAACACACAGCTCCTGTTATCAAGGAAGGGTATGACTGAGCTGCAAGGGCAGGACATAGAGATGAAAAGATAAAAATCAAAACATGTGAATGGTGCAGACAGTCAAGACAACTGGAGTTTAGAGGTGGGAGCAATCACAAACACAAGGAAAAAATACACAGGAAGAAAGAGAGACAGGCAGAGACTCTGCCATAGCAGGAGAGACCCGTTCCCCTACAAGAGGTCCAGCTACTCAAGAGAAAGCAGCTTTTGTTAACTCAGCGCCCAGCTTCAACAACCAGACATGCAGTGACTGAGGACTCAGCATGCATCAGTCACTGAAGAGAGAGAGATCAATGGGACCCAATTCCTGCCATCTAGGGGCTCATAATTTAGGGGGAATTGCTCCCCTACTTGCTTTCAAACAGGACGCCCTCTGTGGGTATGACATGTGAGATACCCACTGGCAGTAGAGAATAGATGAGTATGGACAGCCACAAGAGACTATACCTGGATACTGTCACTTCAGAGCCAGGTCTCCAGTCCTCAATGCACTCCATTTTGCACATGCCAGGCAAAGACTCTTCCATTTTCCTAAGGGGTGTCTCTGAGGGGTGGGGCCCTGCCCAACCCAAGGCTTCCCTCTTACCAGGAGTCCAGCTCCAACACTCTGGCCCCATGAAAAGTGACAACTGCAGCAGTTTAGAAATGCATCTGAGTAAACTGTGGGGGGGGGAAGAATAGTTTCTTCACAAAATAGTCCTGGGACAACTAGATCGCCACATGAAAAAGAAGGAAGTTGGATCCTTACCTCACACCATATAAAAAACTAACTCAAAATGGATTACATACCTAGATATTAGTCCCAAAACTATAAATCACACTGAGAGACCCTTTCATACACACTAGGATAGCTATAACTGAAAAGCCACATCATACCAAGTGTTGGCAAGGAGGTAGAGAAATTTAATCCTTCATACACTGTTAGTGGGAATGGAAAACCCTGCAATCCCTTTGGTAAACAGTTTAGCACTTCCTCAAAACTGTGATGTTCCTTAAACGCAGAATTAACATATGGCCCAGCAAATCTACTCCTAGGTATTCCCAAGAACAATGAAAAACATATGTTGTATTAAACTTGCGTACAAAAGTTCAAAGCAGCAGTATTAATAATAGCCAAAGGGTAGATGCAACCCAAAAGTCCATCAACTGCTGAACAGAAAAACAAAATGTGGTATATTCACACAATGGAATATTATTCAGTCATTTGAAAAAGGCATACTGATACATGCTATCACACAGATGGACCTTGAAAACATCATGCTAAGTGAAAGAAGCACATTGTAAAAGATCATGTTTCTATAAAATACCCAGTTAGGTAAATCCGTAAAGACAGAAAGCAGAACGGTGGTTACCAGGGGCTGTCTATAGGTCATGTGAGAAAATAAGAAAGCAGCTTGTGCTATGAGATGTATCTTCTCCTGGGAGAGGGCTCCTGATGCCCAGTGGGCTGCACTGAGCTGGTCAGCATAGCCAAGAGAGAGGGATGTACAGCAAAAGGTGTTTCTCAAACAAGGGCTGCCTGACAGGCTACCTAAGGATGGGAACCCTGCCACATGTTGTAAAGTGCATGGCAGCTAAGGAAATGCTCCCATTCCCACACCCATGTGTGACCATTCTCCAGGATCCTTCCTTTCCAGTACCCTCTGGCAACTAGGAAGGCAGCACTCATTCCCAGACCACGTGGCCTTAAGAGTGAGTCCCTCTGCCTACGCTCCCTCCCTCCATTGGTGACCCCCCTCCTTGCTCCGGTTCCTCTCCATCTTCCATCCCCTTCTCTCTAGGGTGCTCAATAAATATTATTCTAATTCTGAAATGCATGATCCTGGTCTCACCTAATTAATTTGAATACGCCGGAGGAAATGGGTTAAGGCCTGAGCTACTTTCTAACCGTAGGAAAGAAAATTGGTCACTGAGGAACAGCACGGCAGATTTTGTAAAAGAGTGGGTAGCAGCTTCCAGCATCTGAGAGAAGACAGTAGGGAGAGTCAGACAGTAGCAAAGAGAGAGGGAGAGAAAGGGAGAGAAAGGGAGAGAAAGGGAGGGACAGGGGACAGAGGTCCAGAGAGAAAGAGAGGAGAGAAAACAGGTGGAGAGAGGAGAGAAATGGGAGATGGAGCCAAAGAGACAGAAGGAGAGTGAGAGGGGGTCTGAAACCCCAAGCAAGAGAGAGCAGGCGAGGTTCAGAGAAGAGAGTTAGTGAAAGTGACAGGCATCAGGAGACAGAGAGAGGATGGGAGGCAGAGTCCGAGGGACAGGCAAGCCGGCAGGAAGAGCAAGAGGGGAGAGTAAGCCACAGAGAACCAAAGTGAAATCCAGAGATAAAATGCAATTCAGAAGAGTCAGGGAAAGGGGGTTAGAGAGAGATATTTGGAGGGAAAGAGTCAGACAGAGAGAGACACACAGACGGCCAAGTGAGGGACTCAAGACAGGACAGGCTGTCAGCAGGGCCCTGTCACCCCCCATGTGGACGACAGATGTGTCTGATTTAGGAATCTGAAGAGTCACCCTAGTGGTCCTGCTCTTTCCAACCCTCCCCCACCCACAGCAAGCCCCTTTGGCTGCAGTATCTGATATATGGAACAAAAGAATTCTTTTGCCTGAATTATCTGGATTATTGCCTAGGTTTGATGCTCCCTTCTGTCTGTGTATTTCTTGGCTTTCTCGGGTGTGTGGCAAGCAGGGCAGAGTAAATTAATCAGGCAGCAAATCTGATCAGGGAAAACAGTCACTGTGATAAGGCCAGGAAACTTAAGCTTCCTTCAGTACTTGGTATTGTATATTAATCACCTGAATAGCAAAAGTATCATCTTACATTTGGATAGCACTTAATAATTGCTCAATGCATTCACCTGCCTTGTCTCATAATCCTATCCCTGTGACCTTTGCAGCTATTATTACCATAATTTTTAACAAGGAACTGAGGTTCAGGCTAATTCCAGCACTAAAACATATTGGAACAGGGATTTAACTTCAAGGCTTCTGACTTGAGCCCGGACATCCTTCTGTTCACTGGGACTGTCTCTTACATACATTTCACTTCCTACAAATCATCAGCTTTAATGAGTCCTCCTGGTCCCTCCAGCTGGGTCGGCTAATTTAGCAAATGCCAGTTAATATTTGGGCATGGAGAAACAATTAGTAAATGAGTGATTCGGTTCAATACCAATTATGTATTTGCTTAAAACCTTGGTTACTGTTGTCAGTAGTCCCGAGGAAATGAAAGTGTGTCTGAATTTCCCTCAGTGCTTAGTTATCTCAACACCCGCAGGGACCAGGCCCAGTCAACATTTTAACGTGTTGCCACCTGCATTCAGGATATGAACTAGTTCTTAAAATGGCAAGTGATTTCCCTTAACAACAGAAAAATAAACAAAACCTTGTTCATAACTTTGCCTCATAGTCTTGTCTGCTTGAGATATTAGAGACTAGCATTCATTCAGTGATTACAATGTCCCAGACACTGGCTCTTACATGCATTGGATCATATATTTCTCAGAATGCTCTTACAAGGGATGTGCAATCGGTAGCCCTATTTTGTTGATCAGAAAACTAAAACTTTTAGAGGTTATATATGTTACCCAAGGTCACACAGCTAGTAAGTGCTGAATTCAGATTCCAAACACAGGCAGGTTAAATTACAGGGGCTGACTATAGACCATCAGATTATTCATTCATCTAGCCACCCATCTCTTCATCCATCTCTCCCTCCCTCCATTCATCCTTCCCTCTCACTTTCCATCCCATATCACATCCATCCATCCACCTCCATCTACCCAAAATTATATCCATCCCCCCAATGCACCCCCTCATCCATCCGTCCAACACTCTATCCATCAATCCATAAAACACTTCACCCATCATTGAAGATCATCCCTCCATCCAACACCCCATCCATCCATCCACCCACCCACTTAATCACATTTGTTTTCTTCACCTACTACGTCCCTGTAATGGTCCCTGAACACAAGATTTTAGAGAGTGTTTAATCGTTGGGGCAAAGATCGACTCAGACCTGAGAACTCAGCTGTGGCTCAACTGCTCAGTGCTATTCACCTTAGTGTGTCATTCACACCAACAGCTCTACAACCTTTTACACTATTTTAGCAGCCATCTGTTTTGCCAAACGAAATCCTGACTGGAACACCAACGTACTTCACCAGACGCCTGCTCTGCATAAGGCCAGTGGGAAGTGGGGGCCCTGTTCCTCCAAGCTCTTCCCAGTAAATCTGGTAGGAAGTACTCAGTTGTCCCTGGACTTCGTGGAGTTTTCAAATTTTAAAACAAGTACGGTGAAAGAGCACCAAAATGAAAACTTGGGTTTTTTTTTTCTTTTGTCCCAATCTTCATTCGCTGAACAGATGGTCAAACGTAGGTCCTCCCAAGTTAAGTGGGGGGACCTAGAGCCCCTTAGTTCACCTGGTAATTATTTTAAATCTCAATCAATATGCCCTCCATGAGGACCCCGGGAATACCGTTGCTCAATGAAGTGGTGCAATGGAAATAAACCTTCGGGCTCGGCAGAGGCCACGTCTCTGGATTTCTGAGCTGTCTAAATGCTGTGGAAAGGAGAAAACAGGCTCGGCTATTACTCAGTAAGTTATTCTGCGCCAAATGCAAGGCAAACTGGATAGTTTAGAGCCCTAATCATGCCCTTTCTCTTTCCGGCGGGGGTAGGAAGAAATCGGTGCTGTTGGATAAGTATGATAAAAGGCCAAATAGATGAACCATTCCGTGAACAAGCTATTCTGGTTAATGTTCTTATTGCTAAGGACTAATGAGAACGCTCTTGTTTTTGAAGAACTTTCTAAAAGCATTCCTGCCTAATTAAGTATACTGAATATAATTAATTTTTTTTTAAGAATTCAAGGTTCTTCACAAGAGGGCCATCAGTCTAATCTTTAGTTCTCTTCACAGATGAAAACCTAAGTTAACATGTAGACAGTCTAGAAAATGAAACTGTTCATATAAAAACCACAAGACAGATCGTGGAAATCGCTTCTGTTTTTGTTTTCTTTAGGTAGGTCTCTGACAGTTAATTCTTTTTTATTTCTCTTGAAAGTAGAATGTAGATACTTTATTCCAGTTAAATAAAGGATACTGGTTATTTGAGTCCCAGATACTGAGCTTTTCCTCTTTCTTCCCTTCCTGCCTTCCTTCCTTTTTCTTTCTTTCCTTTTCTTTTTTTTTTTGAAAGAGGGTCTCACGCACTCACCCAGGCTGGAGTGCAGTGGTGAGATCATGGCTCCCTGTAGCCTCAACTTCCTGGGCTCAAGCGATCCTTCCACCTCACCCTCCCCAGTAGCTGATACTACAGGCAAGCACCATCACATCCGGCTAATTTTCAAATTTCTGTAGAGACAGGGTTTCACCATGTTGCCCAAGCTGGTCTCAGACTCCTAAGCTCAGGCAATCTGCCTCCCTCAGCCCCCCAAAGTGCTGGAATTACAGGCGTGAGCCACCACATCCGCCCCTGAGCTTTTACTTGATAATGACCTCTCAGGAACTGCTGGTGTCCTCTTTAACCGCATCTCACACTTACCTACCGGACAGTCACAGTGTTTCCATTGTCTAAAATATGTACCCAGGACAATTGAAATAAACGTATTTTTAATAAACATGGACCAAGGAGAATGGCTTAATTTAGTTTTCCCTATTCCCGGTTCTCTCAGAGTCCACTTGAAAAACACAGCTGCTGGCTTTGTGTGTGCACAAGACTGCTCTCCTCATACAGAGAGGCTCAGAATGGCTGTGGAGATCTCATTTGTTGTGTTAACAATGTCTGTGCATCTGCATTGAGCGGTTCTGCAGGTCTGAGTTGTCCCCAGCACAATTGAAATTCATCATGGCCAATAAACATCATAGGACTCAGTGAGGGAAGGCATGGCCTGCCTGTTTTTCAGGCAAGCCGAGCGAGTTGCTCCATCCCAGTGGGTGCCTGTCCTGGCTCTGTCGCTAGACCAGCCGGGAGCCAGGCAGAGAGTAGATGTGCATCCGCTGGGGGCCCCATTCAATCCTAACAGCATCATGATCACATACTCCATTCCTTACATGAATCATATGAAAATTTCCCCAGGCCTGAGAAACGCGGTAGCGTCAACACCAAACCCAGACTTTTCAGAAATACTTGGATTGTTTGAGAATTCATTGAAAACGTGGATGTGTCAGGTGCACCTATTATTACTGGAAGCTGAGAAAACAAAAAATGCTACCAAGACTTGGTAGCAGGGCCACATGGTCAACCAGGGGACAGATGAGTTCATAACTATCTGTGCACAAGGTGCAAATGGGCTGCTGCCGCTGCCATTACAATTCTGGTGATTGCTGGCATTGTTTTGTTTTGTTTTTTGAGATAGGGTCTCCCTCTGTTACCCAGACTGGAGTGCAGCAGCATGATCTCAGCTCACTGCAACCTCCGCCTTCTTGGTTCAAGTGAGTCTCCTGCCTCAGCTTCCCGAGTAGCTGGGATTAAAGGCCCCCGACACCATACCCAGCTACATTGTGTATTTTTAGTAGAGATGGGGTTTCACCATGTTGGCCAGGCTGGTCTCGAACTCCTGACTTCAGGCAATCCACCCACCTCGGCCTCCCACAGTGCTGAGACTACAGGTGTGAGCCACCGTGCCCGACCAGTGTTGTTTTCTTTATGTGCAATGGGCTCAGACCTAAACCGAGAGGTGAGGCAACATGCAGGCAGCACAGCCTAATGGCCACACACGGGGATTCTCGAGCCAGAAAGCCTAAGTTGGAATGCTGGCCACTTGGTGGTTGTCAGCAAACTACTTAAGTGTCCTGCGGCTCTGTGCCCTTGTTGAAAAAACAAGGCCAAAATAATGAGGCAAAAAATAATGTCTGCCTCTTAGGGTTATCATAAAGATTAAATGATGTAATAGTTGTAAAGCACTTATGAAGCTTACAAGGAGCCTGGCACTACATAAATATTTGACTAATTAATAAATCCAAATGTCTACAACCTCCTAATATCTACATCGGATCAGCCTATAGGACCACAATAAAAGCATAAGCAGAAGAGGGGAGTCTCAGAGGACTGGTGCAGTTATGCCAAACTGGCAACACTCTTGGTGTGGCGGGGCAGCCACACGGCACAGCTGTGACCATGGGTCATCCTGGAAGGGACCACCCACGCCCCATATTTCCCACTCAGGCCTAAAGATGGAAATCCATATGGCCACACACCAGTTTCTGCTGAACCCTGAACTTGGACTTCGAGAGCCAAATGCAAAGACAGTCTGTTCCTTCCCGCCAGGTCCCCATGGATTTGCTTCCACTAGCCTGCAAAGAAGTATCCAGATGAAGCTCCATTGCAAACGAAGGTATTCACAGTGTGAGCAAAAGAAATGAGGAGTCTAATGGGGCACAGAAGGGCAAACAGATCAAACTGGCCAGGGCAACCCTTTCTGTAAAAGATTCAGTTATTCATTCTTTCTTCTTCCCTCTCTTTTCCTTTCTTCCTTTTCTTTCCTTCTTTCCTCCCTCCCTCTCCCTATTTTTCTCTTCTTTCTTTAAAATAATTAGAAACATTGTCATTTCCCTCCTCAAGGATCTTCACACTAATGCAAATACCAGAAGGGCAGGGTACACAAAAAAGACCATTTTAATTCCTACTGACTTTAACTCACGTATTCAGCCAGTCATTCAGTTATATTTCTTAAGCACCTACTCTGTGCCAGGCACTACTCTAGGCACTAGAATCCAGGTGTAAACAAAACAGGCAAACACTCTTGTCCTGTTGACATAGTGGTGTGGGAGATGGATCCCTGCCACAAAGCAAAGCTGCTGTGTAGGGCTGCAGACCAAGGAACTTCCCAGAAGAAACCAGATCTTTAAGTTGCATCTGAATTACCGAGATCCACATGCTGCTCTTAGAAATCTCATTTGGGGTTTCACCATAGAATTATAACCCCATTTCTGGGTGGAGAGCCTCTGCCCCAGTGTGAAGTTGAACCCATGTCCCATGAGGACAGACTCTTAACTAGGAGTGCTTATTTATTCGGGAGAAAGGAAGACTGAATGTGGGCCTTGACTGCTATCTTCAAACACATGTTTTGCCATCCTGCAAAAGAAATGATACACTCCTTCTCAGTTACTCTAGGAAGTGGATCCCAGTCAAAGAAGTAATTTTGGCTCCCCATGAGAATCAACTAGAATTGCATCCTAATAACAGACCAACTGCCTCCAGAGGTAGGGGCAGCCCTGTTCTAGATGCACGGGCGGCCACTTGCTGTGCATGAGAGGAGGGGGAAGGGGGGAGGTGGTGCCAAGAAGGAGAGTCACTAAAATGCCTCATAAGTCCTCTTCCACCATGAGAACCCATGAGTTGAAGATGTTAAAACAGCATCCTCACGAGGCCATTTGCAGATGACATTCTTATCTGAGTGGCATATGCAAGGAAAATGCATCTCCTCCCACATCTCAGAGCTGTTGAACCTGTAAGTACAGATGCGGACTGTGTTAGCATGTATCTTTCAGGTGTGCTGAGGGCAGAATGGGCCAGAGAAGAACACACTTCCACAACATTATAGCCCACATCCCACAGCAGAGGGGCCAAGGGACTCACTCAAGGTCATCGAGACAAAGTGACAGAGTTGGGTCATCCTGTCTTGTAGCTCAGCTCCCAGGCAATGCTCTAAGGCAGGGAAAGATGGATGACAACCTCCAAAGGTGAAAGAAGGATTTGCCAGATGTCCCTCGAGAGTCACATAACCACACTAAGAGAGGGAGGTCAAAGTTCTTTTCTATAAGGGGCATGGCTGCTGGCTAAGAGCCTCCTACCACTTCCTGCAGTAGGTGTGATGCTGTCTCCTCAATCCAAACAGCGGTGCTGGGAACAGTGATTCACGAGCAGACTACTTAGGCCACTGAGAGAGCACCAGAGAGAGAGCCAAGGCAGGGCTCGAAGTCTGGGCAAGTTTTCCAAAGTCTGCCTCCAGATCTATAACCTCTCAGGCCCAGCTGGTCATGACTGTGGCAAGAAGCAGAAAAGCGAGCACAAGGATGTAGCATAGTTTATAACATAAATTCTCAAAGCCGAAAGAGAGAGAGAGTTGGATTCTAAAAACTCAGGGAAATAGAAAAAGAAAATAAAGAAGAAGTGGGAAAATTAGCAAGAACCCCCAGAGGGAATTGAAAAGGGGGTCTGAAGCAGCTTCCAGTCAGGCATCACCAATTCAGTAGAAATAAGGGCAGGCTAATTCCAATCAATGAAACAGACATGAAAATTCTAAAACACTTTAAAGGAAATGCATTTTTACTGCTTCCCAGGCCAATGCAAGATTTCAAACTCAACTAAAAAAAATAAAGTAAAATTGATCTTCGAAGAGCTACTTCATTGAATAGATAAGAATGATTTGTAATTAACATGCCAACTGTCTACTAAGAGCCTGCCTGTAAACAATCTAACCTTCTCCATGGTATATGTCCCCTGCGAAATCTCTGCAGTCTTGTTTGAGCTATTAATCTGTTCATCGCAGATTTTTATCAGACAGAGAAGGAAAAGAAAAAAAAACACAAAACTTTGCCCAGGTCCAATTTGGATAAATTTTGCATTAGTGGCGTCTAAATCGATGTGGCTTAATGAAGTTATGGCAGGACAAGTTCAAGAGGGCGAGTCAGAGGGAGAGGGGAGAAGGAACACAGCTCGACAGAAGTGTACAGGAATCAAAACAAGGACAGATGGAGAAGACGCGGCAGTGGACAGAACACCGAAAGTAACATGAAGAAACATTTTAATGATGTGACTTAAAAGCAAGGGAGAGATGTAAGAGATCCTTGACTCAAAAGCCCAATATTCTTCTTTGCGAACGCTTGAGTGTGGGTAAGAAGCTGGCTGTTGATTATCTGAGCATTGAAACGCATTGATATTTCCCAGTGCATAAATAGTCTCCCAAGACTATGGGATACCATTCCTGGGAAACTTCAGGCAAATTTCTCAAGATGCAGCAAAAAATCAGAAACGGCTAACTACGAGTCCAACAGGGAAGTTGGAATCCAGATTCTCCCCCAAGTTCTGGAGCAGCCTCAGCTTTTCAGCCGGCCACATGCCCTGTCACTGCAGAGAGATAGGTTAAGAGGAGTCTCACCTTCAGTCAAAGCCGTCCAACAGCAGTGACTGAGGTCAGAATTCCCTAGTGATTCTATCTGAACTTGATCCTAGGACTGAGGGAGGAAAACTCCCCTGACGACTCCCTTCTTTGCTACTATGATGTTTGGCTACCAACCTGCCTGACTCCTAGCGGAGATGCATATTCTCAGGACCTCAGAAAGGAGGGGATAGATGGGCTCTGGAAAGGACTCTCAGATGTCACTTCAAATTAACAGTCACCCCCTCCCTCCGCCAAGCCTTTCAAAATTCCAACTCCTCCCACTGAAACAGCAAGGGCGAAGGAAGACAGAAGTGGCTGTTTGGGTGGAAAACACGCTTCCCAGAAGAGGACATTTGGCTAAGAGAACAACGAATATGTCCAGAGGACAGATGTCCTGAGTAATGAGACTTTAATGCCGAAGCTAATGGGAACAGTACACGAGACCAAATGCCAAAAAAGCAAGGAATAATGAGAGTGTTTGCGAAGACTGCAGAAAGCAGCGACTCTTCTCCCAAACACTGGGGAACGGGGCCAAGGTTCTAGCCACCCAGAGTCTCACCGGGGTTCCTGCGTCCATGGGTCTAGAGAGACGGACATTGGCTTTAGGCAAGAAGGATCCAAGGGTTCTCTTGCTCCTCTAACAAGGAGTAGGCATGAGCCAAGCAGGGACAGGAAGGATGAAAACAGGGAGCAGGAATGCTGGGTTTCTGGGGAAGACTAGTGAGATAATTTTCACACACCCTCAAGCAGAGGTGTGTTTCCTGCTCAGGTGCCCCTGGCTGGAGCTGCACACCAGGGAATGTGCGTTCAGCTGCTGCTCACCACCCTGTGACAACCGGATCCTGAGGCGTGTGGCAGGTTGGGAGCTAGAGAGTAAAACACAGGCTATTAGAGTGCCCCAGGATTCCTTCCTTTCCACGTGCCCTTCAGGACAGGGAACTTGAGAGCATCAGAAACAGAGAATCACAGGGAAGGCATGAGTCATTAGGAAGCACAGCCACAAGGGTAGAAATATGGAAGGAATAAAACCAGAACGGGGAAGCAGAAGCAAGTTGACCAAAATGCTGTGTCTTGTATGCACAATGTTAGATGTTAGAAATGGGGCAGGGTGGAAGAGCTGTGATAAATGGAGCTGTTTGTGAGCTCTACACCTCAGTAATTAAAATTGGAAATAGCCCTAGGTCCATACTGTCTCCCAAATCACCTCTTTCCTCCAGTGCCCCTTACCCAAGCTCCCGTCACTGCTCCCAGGGCTAGGACTCGTGCAGAATTGCCGGGAGGTTCTTTCAATACTGTCAAGTTGTTTTTTTTTTCTCAATGAAAATCAGGGTGGTTTTGTTTTATATTTTCTTTGCATTGCCTTTGCTATCCTCAGCCAGTATCATCTAGTCCTGAAAGAGAGCTCTGAGCATCTTGCCGCCTGGATGCAATCTGAGTGGGGGCCACCATTCTGGTTCTGCAGAGCCCTCGTAGGCAGGTCATTTATCCTCCTAGTCCTTCACTATGATAACCAGTCCCAGGGCATGGGAAGGTGGGCCTTTGCTTTCTTAAGTAATCTGAGTATCACTGACTCCATTACATTCAGGAAGGTGAGAGCCAGCTGTTCCACTGGAGTTCAGAGAGAGAAGGGCATCAGCAATGTACTAGCTGTGTGACCTTGGGCAAGTTACTAAGCTTCTCTGAGTCAGTTTCCTCATCTATAACATGGGCCCCTACACTCAGAGGGGATGATGGGAGGATGCAGTGAGACAATGCAGGTCAGGTGCTGAGCTGGATGCTGGTACACAGTGAGCCCTCGAGACCAAGCACTCTTCTGAGTATCTCTCTACCATCCTCTCCACTTCCTTGAGTCTTCATCTCACTGAGACCTCCAGTTCTAACTCTGGCTTGTGGGCTTGCATGAGTGACGGAGTTGTGTAAGCTCCTGGGACACAGAGCTTCCACTGTCCTGACACGTGAGCAGAGTTAAGAGGGACTTCCAAGCTCACAGCAAGACTGACTCCTCCTAGAATGCCAGAGAATTACCTTTAGAGGGTTATCAGGACCAGAGGCTCTGCCCCAGCCAATGCATGGGGGCAGTACAAGTGCACAGCACTTTACCAACCCCCACATCCTGACTGAGATGAATGAATGCCATTCTACCCAGGTAGTACAGCCACGGCTACCCCACCTGCAAACGCTGAGTCTGGTATTTGTCACCTGCCTTTACACTTGGCCTGCCCCACCCTTGCTCCATTTCGGTGATCAATCCATCCACTGAACGCACATTTGGGGGTGGAGGGAGTGGTGATAAATGCACATTAGGAATTGATCAGCAGTGCTCACTGGCAGCCTTATCTTCCTGGGCTTGCAAATATTTCTACGTCATCTATGGCAGTCTGGCCCAGCCGGTGACCCCGTCTGAATGCAGAAGTACAGAGGCGATAGCCCTGGGATAGAAAGAAGGGCAGGCACAGTGAACACTCTGGCTCTGACCTGGTGGCTCACTGCATGCATCCCATAAAACTGGGTCCTTTTACCCTCCGTATCAAACTAGGAAGCTAAATTAAGCTAATTGTCTACTATCTCCTGCAGAAATGTGGGACATGCACTTTTTTCATCCTTTTTGGGCAGTTTTATGTGAAATACTTGCTGCAGATTCAACTCCTTTTTCTCCCTTTCTCTTAAGACCCCCACCACCTGCCTGGCACATGGATAAAGCATAAAACTGATTTTCTTAAGGCCAATAATTATCGTCCCTCACAAGGAGTGGCCTCTTCAAAACAATCATCGTGGATTGCCAGGCACTCCTGTGCAGAGCTGCCATTCACTCCTCTCTAAAATGCCTCTTCTGGGCTCCTGCCTTCAGAGACAGCTGACACGGCTCCTAGGAGAGCAAGTCTCATTACTGGAGGCACTCTTGATTTCTGATCACCTATTTCATTCATCAGACTCAGCCCCACGACTTGCCACTGCTTACAAGAATCAAATCAACCCTAGAAAATAAAAATATGTTACCCTCAGAGAAGGTCATGACATGCCATGGGCCCTCAATGTGCTTTCAAGAGAGGGACCGTGAGAACATTTTCTACAGAAAAATCAGCATGCGGCCTCCCCAGGTGACTGCTTGGAAGGGTGACACATTAGAGTATGTATACGCAGGTTCTTTCAAAGAAAATATCAAGCACATTACAGGCAAAGCCCCCAGACTGCACGCCACAGAGGTTATTTTCACATAATGATTAAGCCCAGATTTCCAGCTTCATTAGCCTGCAGTATCTGGGCCCAGAGCTGAGAAAGAACAAAACTGGCGCCTATGCACGAGCTTCCGTGGCTTGCAGAGCTATATTCTATGTAGGAGGCCGACCCGGAAGATAACCCTGAAATCACACACACACATACACACGCACACACATGTACACACACACACACACACACACACACACACAGCCACTGGATGGGGGGAGGTCTCTGGCCTCTCACAGAGGTAAACTGCATTGATCCAGCAGGTCTCAGCATTTCCACTCATCTCTGGGAGAGAGACAGAAAGCATACACACTGTGAATTTTTAATGACAGATTTCTGCCCACAGTTTCATTCACTGACTTTTTGCCCTGGTCCACAACTCTTTGGCTTGTGCTATATTTTCCTTCTTCAATGGTCCGCATTACTCAGAACCTTATAAAAGGATTACGCTTAGATTAGGTTATTGCCCTTTAGAAAGGAACGTGAAAAAAAGCTGCAAAAGGACTGGGGAAGATCGACGGAAATCATTTTAGTGGAGACATTCAGTGGAAACAGTGAACCAGGAGGGGTACAGAAACGTAGGAAAGAAAGAGAAACGAGAAAGCTGTAACTCACATCTCTAAGGATTCCAAAGTTATTTGGTGATGACTAAGGAACGTGCAAAGAGTAAAGCAGAATATATTTTCATTGAATGAGATGAATCTGAGCACTAGAACACAGGCGCCCTGGCTTCAACTCCAAGCTCACCCACCCACTAGCTGGGCTCCTTGGCACTGTGATCTAGCCTCTCTGAATTTCAGTTGCCTCACTTGTAAACTTAGGGAACTAGATTAAATGAACTGCTAGCAATGAAAATGTTATAATTCTGTAATAGATGACAAAATAATAGAAGGTACTACCCTGCTTTTTCAGAAGATTCTGGTTTTACTTCGAGAGATTAAAAAAAAATAGTTAGCAATGTATCCTGAACTGTTTTAAAATTAGGCTTGCTCAAGGCTTGAGTTCAAGGGACTGAGACCGTCTAAGGAGTCACTGGTAACCCTCACACCCAGCTCTCTTATTCCTCTACAATATCTGCAAAGAAAGACACTAGAGGCTGGGTGCGGTGGCTCACACCTGTAATCCCAGCACTTTGGGAGGCCGAGGTGGGCAGATCACGAGGTCAGGAGATCGAGACCATGCTGGCTAATAAGGTGAAACGCTGTCTCTACTAAAACTACAAAAAATTAGCTGGGTGTGGTGGCACACACCTGTAGTCCCAGCTACTCAGGAGGCTGAGGCGGGAGAATAGCTTGAATCAGGGAGGCGGAGATTGCAGTGAGCCACGATTGCGCCACTGCACTCCAGCTTCGGCCACCAAGCAAGATTCCGTCTCAAAAAAAAAAAGAAAAGAAAAAAGAAAAAAAGAAAAACACTAGAGACGTGAAGTCATAAATGTAACTCGGGAATAATGGGGTGGAATTTCCCCAAGGTAAAGAAAAAGAGGGGGAAAATTACAACAGAAACTAAACAATGAATTTAGTCTAGATCTTCATATATTCCACCAAAGCACAACCCCCTGCCATCACCACCAACCAATCTGAGACATCTCACACTCTTGTAAATTGAAACCATCATTTTGTGGTTCCACAGGTGATATATCATCAAGGGATATGAGCAAAACTGTAAGACAAAATTCACTATAATTTCAAAAATGGATGGTACAGGAGTTTGAATGAGGCGAGGGCAGCAGGGAAGGAGGGTGGTGATCTCCCATGGCCAGGAGCAGGGTGGCAGTTCCAGCCCGTGGTAGGAATCCTCGCAGACCATAGAAATTGAGTTAGAAAGGAAGACCTAAATACAATCTGCCAGTCCCTGGAAAATCAGGCGATGGAACTGGAAGCATGAAGCTTCTTTTGCTGTGGTTCCCTTTTATTCCAGATCCGCAGGACTGTCCGTCTGGAGCCAGTGAATTAACCTCTTTCAATCTGCTCGCTTTCTCAACTGTCTTAACCACTGTTTCCTGCACAATTGATTTGAATCCGCTGCACAGTCAATCCGATCTCTCAATAAAACCAGTTGAAAATAATGAATTAGACTTTTTTCTTTAGTTGTGTCTTGGCAGCCTACAACAATGGGTAAACTTGGTATCTTAGCAGTCGATTCCCAGAAATGAGCGTGCTCCCCACCTTGGGTAGGGTAAGAGGGGAGAAAAGGACAGGTGTGAAGGCCTTCTGAGCTTGGGGAGGGGTAGGAAAGGACATGAAGACAGTAAGCAATGTGACCAAGGAGAACTGTACAGTCTAGGGAATTTGAAAAGTATTTGCATGGTTGCCCTGCTAAGCAAGAAGGACCCCTGCTAACCTCATCTATCTAAGGCAACATGTGTCTTATAAGCTTATACAGTGTAGTATGAAACACATCTTGCCCAGGGAAGGTGAGCAGGGCTCATTTGTTAAGTGAATGTCTGCACGTGTCTGCAAGAGCCAGGACAAACCAAGCCCGTGGCACACGAAGGCCAGGCAACGTCACTTGATCCCTTCAGTGGGAATAATTGACCTCTCACCAGATTGCTTTCCTCCTTTTGCTATTTTTGCTTCTTTCTGCCTTCCCAGCATCCTTCCCCTAGCCCTTCCTCCATAAGACTTCTCCAATTCTTCCACAATTTTCCTCTTTCCCTACAAGCGTTTTTTTTTTTTTAATTTTTATTTTTTGAGACTGAGTCTCACTCTGTCCCCCAGGCTGGAGTGCAATGGTGCAATCTTGGCTCACTGCAACCTCCGCCTCCCAGGTTCAAGCAATTCTCCTGCCTCAGCCTCCCCAGTTGCTGGGACTATAGGCACATGCCACCATGCCCGGCTAATTTTTTGTATTTTTAGTAGAGACAGGATTTCACCATGTCAGCCAGGATGGTCTCAATCTCCCGACCTCATGTGATCCGTCCACCTAGGCCTCCCAAAGTGCTGGGATTATAGGTGTGAGCCACCACACCTGACAAAGCATTGCTTTTTTTTTTTTTTTTTTTTTTTTTTTTTTTTTAACTCAAATTAAAAAGAAATAAAGGCAAGGCTAAAACCTTCACTCCAAAGCAAGATGGTTTTTTGTTTCTTTCCTTCTATATTTGAAGTAGGAAAATAAGTTGATTCTCTATTTAGATCAATTCATTATAGTGAGCTCAGTGCTTCAAAAAACGCAGTGACTTGACAATTCGTTGCCCAGGAGCCTAGGAAGAGAACTCACTAAATCAGCCAGCCAAGGGGCCCTGCCACTGCAGTTATGTAGCCTGTGAGGAGAGAACACAGCTCTTTGAGTTTCTAATTAATTTCTGGAGGGAGAAAGAGTAGAACAAAGTATTCCCTTGACTTCCCCTAGAAACAAGCAAGAGGACAAACCCAAGATGAAGGGGTCACCTCCTAATACTTTTACCGGTTAATATCTACCCAGATTTTTCTTCCCACACCCCTAGATATCCCCCCCCACCGCCACTCCACCCACATTCTTTGATCCCCTCTGCTCCTGTGCAGGCAGTGGGAGGACTTAGGGCAGCTCTGATTTCACCAACTGCGTCTGCAGCATCCTAATAGCTTCCTGACCCATCTGTTAATTAGCCATTAAAAAAAGCCACACAGTTCCTCCCTCAGAATGATTCTCATCTCCAAGACACTAATGAATCAACTCAGGGCAAGGAGGAAGGAACAGGTTTGGATGTGAGACAGCTAGCATGAAAAGGAACGTCAAAAAGGACCCAGGCTCCCAGACTGTTTCCTGGGCGCAGCCCGTGCCCTTGGCGGCCCTCCCAGAACAAAGGGCCCCTCAGGGGAGCTGTGCGGAAATCACTGGGGAAATAGGAAAATCTGTGGATGGCTGCAGCTTGAGCCTGAGCCCAGGCAGTTTGGAAGAAGGGGAAAAGCGAAGTGGAGATCCTGGTGGGAATTGGGCTTCCAGTTGGCAAAGGTAGGCGCGGCTGCTCTGGGGCTCTCTGACCACATCCAGCACCCAGCTCTGCCTCTCAATCCTGTGCCCATCTCTTCCTCCTCCACGGAGTTCAGCTAGCTGAGTTGGACTTGGTACTCATCTGTTAGAATCACTAGAGAGATGGTAGTTTCCCCCACAGACACTCATTTCTCACTCAGAAACACGACAGCAAGGTCTAATCACTTCTAGAAATAATGAAATCTGTTCTTCCCTGAAGGAGTAGAGAGATGAAAGGAACTCCTACCCTAAGGAATATGTGTGCATGGGCAGGTGGAGGGCTGTCCAGCCTGGGAGCACTGAGGCAGATGCAGATGGTCCATCCCTTCCCTTCACCCCTGCTCACACTCCCACAAATGTCCCTCTCCAACGAGGCTGTTCTCACTGAAACTCCCTCAGACTCAGCCCCTGCCTGCCCAGCTATCATCTTTAGGGGGAAGCACACACTGAAACCAGCTTGTCTTTCCTGTTCAGAAACATCTTTGCTGAACTATTTCAAAGAACATGTAACTGCATGCACATTCACTTCCTCTCTTGACCTCTCAAGAGTGTACATTCTTTCTCCTCCCCACTTGCCCTAAGGAAAACTCATATGGTGTGACTGTTTCTCTCTTTCTCCATCACTCCCTCCTATTCCCTACCCTGATTGCCCAACAAGACAGTCTGCACAAAAATACTCCCCGGAATGGCAAACGGCTGTCTCTCAGGTGTGAGCAAAGTAAGAGGAGTGGTGTAGTCGCACTCACCCCCAGGAGTCTCAGAGCAACTTGCACACTCACCGTGACGTGCTCCGGAAGCAAGAGGTTAAGTTGGGACACTGTTGTGCTTGAGTTACCCAGAGCTGAAAAATAAGTTTTCCTGACCTGCCCAAGGTCATTCATGGAGTGTCGTAGATGGATCGCCCATGCTCTCTCCCCCTGCCGCCCCACCACACACAGACAGGCATTGTCCCCTACCCAACAGGCGCGGATATGATGGTTTCCAAAGCACTGATCAGGCAAGACTGCAGCTGCTGGAAGAGAGGCTGTGAACTGAATAAAATCAGGAGGTGAACTTGAGGGGGAAACATCCCATATTTGCATAATGTTCTGAGGCCTGAAATTCATCTCTCTTCCCGTGGTTACTCCGCTTCCCCAACCCCAGAGAGAAGTTGCCCCAATGGTGTAATCACCTTCACCCTAGTTTGGCGCAAGGGGCGTCAGGGTGGTGGGGAGGGGAAGAAACACCAAGAGGGAATGTGATCTCTCCAGGGTCATGTGCCAACGCCAGCATCCAAAGATGCCTGCTGTCAGCATTGGAGGACACCGCCCTCTGTATCATCTCAGGCGATGATGAATAAACTCTGTATGAGGCGGAAGGGTCAGGGCAGCAGGCAGTTTTCCCTGAGTACAGGTAACAATGGTTCAGGGAAGAAGGTAACTTAAAGATGTGTAGGAATCAACCAGCAAGCGGCTGCGGTCAGAGCAGAAGGTTTATGAGAGGCCAAGGCCACAGGGGAAGGGGAAAAGGAGACAAAGCCTCCAAGTCTTGAGGCAGAGGTGTAACGACGATAACGACCAGCACATCTGCTTCAGGACAGCACCTGCCCACAGGCAATTCCTTCTCTTCTTTCTACACTGAGCCAAGAGAGAAAATTCTTTGCTGACAAGATGCAAAAGACACAGTGTCTTGCCTTTATTTTGCTCACCATCCCACTTGTCTTCTGCATTTGAGAGCCAAGACTGACCACAGGCTGTTTCTCACACAGGAGGATACTTACTGCACTATCTGAGACATGAGCTGCGGGTGGAAGACAGGGTGGAGGTACCTCAGGGCGACCGAGGTCTCCTTTTGGAATCACTCCAATTCCAGCACCCGAGTTTGAGGTACCTACCCTTTGTGGATTTGACTCAATAAAACCTGCCAGGGAGTATCATTTCTCTCAACACCCACAGTATCAAACAGGAAAAAAAAAAATCAGCTCTTTTAATATGCCTAGAAATTTCTATCTGCCTTTCTCTCTCTTCAGCAAGGCAGGAGTGATTGATGTACACAGGAGCGAGGAAGGAGGTTTTCAGGTGGTAAGGATAACAACCAGGACGCAGAGAAGAGCTCAAGGTGAATGGGTCAGTGTGGGGGCCTGCAGGGCTGACTGACAGTAGTCTAGGGGGTGGTCATGGTGACTAGGGCAGTGCTCACACCATGCACCAGAAATGGAGGCATCTTCTGGGGCAGGGTTTGTTCCCTGAGAGGACTCCCGCACCACGTCCAGACATCCATCAACATGAGAGGGCTGGAAGCCGAGCTAACTCTGCATCCTCTGGGTGTGTCATTCCTAGAGTTCTAAGGGGAGGCTGGGTTTCTGTCGTCCCCTTGGCTTTGACCTCCCCAAGGGCTCACTGGGGGGCAAGATGGTGCCTCAGGGCAGGATTCAGAGTGGAACCAGGGACTGCCATAGTTTGAGCTCTTGGCGTAAGTTTTGGTAGGAGGTAGCCCCCACTCCCTCTCGAATGTAAGCAGTGAAAGATGCCCCACTAGATTTAACACAGGCAAGAACTGCTAAGTCAAAGTTCTAACTACAGGGTTTCAAAGAACAAGTCCTCCAGTCTCAGCAGGAAAGATACACATCCCACTCCTCAGGATGCAATGAGGAGACACCATCTGTGCTTGGTCAACATGGAATGGAGAAATCTTTATCTCTACTTCCGGCAGGAGGCATCCTTTCTATAAAACCCCAATTCCTAATGTACGAGAACATCTCAGTTGACACTAAGCCACCTGGTACCGCTTTCAGTAAGGTTCCAACATTGGTCAGTTTCCTATATTGAAGATGACACTCCGATTTGACTCAAAAAACTAAATGCCATTAAGAACCTACACCAAAGTGCCCACATGCCAGGAAAGGAAAGCAGAACCCTGGATCCTCATCCAGGATTACAGAATTTGTAACATTCTTACACTTGGAACTGCACGCACTCTACCAATTTCTTACTCTGCCTTGTAAATCCCCCTACCACTAAAGCACGCATTCCCGGTTCTGAAGAAATGGAGGAGGGGTCACAAGAAGACTCTGATTTATTGCATGCAAAAAAAGCGATGGTGGAAATGACTTAAGAGGGCCAGGGGAGGTGTGGCGAAGCCAAGAGTGAAGGGGACAGGGGAAGCAAGTTGAGAGGGTGAGGCCGCGGGGACACCGGCGCGCGCGGCACGCGACGCTCTCACCTGTGGATGTTCATCTCCCGCGGAGGGCGGTGGGCCTTGTCGTAGGAGACCTTGGCGAAGACGCCGGCCACGATGACGAAGGCGATCACCCCGCAGGTGATGTAGACGGTGAAGTTGGTCTTGTCCTTCTCCGGGTCGTACTTGTTCTCGGGCCCCGGCGACACCACCTTGGTGCTGGGCGTCTGTACCCATACCGGGCTCTGGTAGTTGGTGCACTGGCGCTGGTCCAGCTTCTCGTGGCGCTTCTTGCAGCAGAAGCGGTAGTAGCAGGTGCCGCAGCAGTACAGGTAGCCGCTCTCGCTGTTGTTACACTCGAACTCCTTGTCGTACTGGCCGCTCACGTCACAATTGTCTTCTAAGTAAGGTGACGGTCGCTGCATGGCCGCATGCTGCCGCCTGCCACAGCCGCCCGCGGAGTTGCCCCGTTACCCGCGGCTCCCGCCTCCGAGACTCCGTGACGCCCGGGCCGGTACCGTCAGCCGCGGCCAACGCCCCCAAGGCCAGGGCCGCACCTCTGGTCCCTCTCGGCCTCCGTATCGGCGCCGCCGGCTCTTTTTTGCTGCTTCAGTGGTCCGGTTGGCGGCGCGGTCTTGCGGGCTCCGTGGGCGCTGGGAGCTAGGTCCAGGGATCTTCCATGCTTGATTGTAGCTAGTTCATCTATGCAGTCAGTCAGGAGGCGCCGCTAGCGTCCTATGGTGCTAGGCGGTGTCGGAGTTGCGGCGGGGAGGCTTCCTGCGGCAGTGCCCGCTCCCTTTTCCGGCCCGGGCCGGGCTCGGAGGACCCGCGCGCGGGCCGGGGCTGGAGGCGCGAGCGGTCAGCGGCGCGCCGGGGCGACTGGCGCCATCGAGCGCGCGGGCGCGGCAGTGGCGCGGCCGGCGGCCGGCGCGCGGTGCGCACGGACCGGGCCGTGCGCGGGCTTGCCTCGGCGCTCTTTAGGCTTGCCGGCCGGCTCCGCGCTCCCCCTGCGGGCTCGGCGCACTCCCGGGCAGCCCCATCCCCCGCTGGCGGTGACGGCGGCCCCAGCCGCGGCGGCTCGGCTACAGGCAGGACCCGAAGCGCGGGTCCGGCCGGCTGGCGGAGGCGGCGGCGGCGTGGTCCGTCCGGAGCGGGTCCTGCGGGACAAGACGGGCGAGAGGTCACAGGGTGGGGGACTGGCCGCTCACGGGAGCAGGCGGAAGGGGAAAAAAAAAAAAAAGAAACCCCGCGGGTAGGCGGGCAGCGGAGCGAGTGCGCGCCAGCCCTCGGAGGAGAGAGGCTTTGGGGCCGAGAGGGGCTTAAGAGCCCGCTCCCAAGACGGGGTCCCGCGGCCCTTTGCGCGACCCTGGAACCCGAGGTGCGCACGGGCCGCCCCTCCAGGCTCGACTCGGCCGCCGGGTTCCCCAGCCGCCTGGCCCCGCAGCCGGCGCTCCCCCGCAAGGCTGGCTCCCGGGACGGAGCCGGCCTGAGGTTGGGGTCCGGCGGCTAGCCGGGGGAGCGCGCGGCGGCTGGACCTCACTCACTCACCATGCCCGGCTGCGACTGCAGAGGCGGCGGCGGCGGCGGCGCCGGGGAGAGGCGGGAGCGCAGCGGCCGGAGCGAGAGAGCGAGCGAGCGGAAAGCCGCCGGCTCGCCGCCTGCACTAGTGCCGGAACGTGTGCGAGAGGGAGCGAGGGAGACACACGCACTCACACACCCGCACACACGGGAGCGCCGCGAGGGGAGGGGGGAGAGGGGAGGGGAGGGCAGCCGCTCTCCGCCGCCCACGTTTGCACGCCGGGGCTCTCAGGGTGCGGGGCGAAGGGGCTCCTTTTTGCTTCTCCGCGATCTCAGCAGTTGAAGCTCCGTGTCACGAAAGGTCCGGAGGGCAGTTAATGAACACGGCGAACCGGGTGGGCGAAGTGGGGGCCGGGAGCAGGGCTGAACGTCCGCTCTGCAGCCGGCCCGCGGCAGGGACAGACCTCCTTTGCCATTGCCCCCTCCAGCCCCCGAGACCAGTCCTCACCCTACCGGAGCCTGGGGCAGCGCACTGCCAGAGCGGGAGTTGGGGTTTCTGCAAGCCTTTGCCTCTCCCTAGTGGTGATACTCGCAGCCAGGAGAAGAGGTCAAACCCATTGCTACAGGTTCCCAAACTGAGTCCATGGGTCAAGTGGCTTGCCTGAGGCTGGCTGTTGCTCGACCCGTGAGCTGAGCCTACACTCTCTTCCCGTTGGTCACTCTTTCTCCAACCCCGTCCCCACTGCGCAGAAAGTCGCTGGACAGCCCCAGCACTGGATGGCAACTCTTTGCTAGACTTCCTCCCCCTCCGCCCCCGCGGAGCCTCGAGGCCATTAGAAAGCTGTCTGAACCTCTGAGACTCAGCTTTGTAACCCCTGTGTTGAAATCTCTGTGCTTCAGCTACTATGGGAGGTGAGGAGGATGGAGGTGCTAGGCGGGGGTGCTTTCCGGGGTAGTTGCGTGTCTGGGTCTGTGGAAAGGAGGCCTGAGTAACTTTCACAGCTATGAGGCCACCCCAAAAGAGAATCATAGTACCATCCTTGGTATGTGTCCTTGGGGGAGGTAGGGGGAACTGGGAACAAAAAGCGATGGCCAAGGCCGAGACTCTGCCTGCGTGACCATCGTGCTTTGGTTGAAGGCAAGGGAACTGAAGGCTGGGAACAGGCTGTCAGAGCGAGGGCGATAGAGAATTTTCCCTGAGACTTTCTGTTCAGTCCCACTCACGTGTGACCCAAACAAGGGATCCCTATGCAGGAACAGAAGAGTTCCTCTTTTGGGAAACGTGGAATGGATATATTGGAGCTGGAACTCAGACTCCGAGACATGAGAGGGAGATCCTGATATTGACTAGGGGCTGGAGGGGCGGGGGGGTACGGGCGGTGCACAGACTATCCCTACAGCTCCCCACTTGCTCCTGTCTCCATTCCCTCCCTCTTCCTCTGCACTTCCTCCCGTTCCCTTAACTTCTCAGCTGCCACCTTCTTCTTAAAGATTCTGTACAACAAACATTTGTTTAGTGCCTACTCTCTGCCAGCAGAATGAATAAGAGAGTCCCTTTCCTCAAGGAGGGGGACCTTGTAGACCATTAGGGAGACAGATAAACAAATGATTTCCACATGGCAAGGTTATGTCTCATAATAAAGGCGGGCAGAGTGCTCTGAGAGCAGAAGACAGGCACCCAGCCTAGCCCTGCAAGGGGACAGATGGGGGTCAAAGGTAGCTTTCACAATGAGATAGAGCAGAATCTTGAAGAATGGATTACGAGTTAATACAGCAAACAACAGGGGAAGGAGGCCCCCAGCAGAGGGAACATCCTTAGCAGGACCAGAAAGACAGGAAGTGGTAAGGGTGTGTGAGCAGGGGTGCAAGCAGTTTAGCATGAACCCTGAAGGAGTCTTCCAAATAAGGCTAGGAGGAGGGCATTGAATCCCTCCCTTGCAAAGAACTTGAATTTATTCTACAATTGCTGGGGAATTATTGGTAGGTTTTAATCAGGAGAAGACACTGTCAGTTTTACATGTTTGCTGAATCTCTGAGTCAAATGGAGTAGGGAACACTGGACTGGACGCAGGAAAAGCAATTTGGAAGCTGTCCTGATAATACAGGTAAAAAATGATGAAGGGATGCAGTAGATTACTGGAAGTTGCTGCCCACAGTGGAGATAAGCATGGCTGAAAAAGTAGGTTCAGGATAGAGTTAGCAATATTCCTGTTGTGGTTCCTTTGAGAGATCTAAGTGGAGCTGTCCAGCACAAGAATTGCAAGCTCAGAAGAGAAGACAGGCATATACATTTGGGAATCATAAGAACATATTTGAAGACAACAGGCTTATATATTTACCTTTGTACTCTGTGCAATTTCTAAGCTATTCCCTTCTTTTTCTCTTCCATGAGCCTTTGCCTTCCCTTTATTATTCCAGAATTTGCTTTTCCATGTCTGAGAGCCCCTTAATGATGGATAGGAGAAATGTATCCTCCTCACATCAGACTCTAATAAGATTTGATCAGTGGCATTGAGTAAGAGAAACTAATTTGGTTTCTCAGACCACCACCACCTATAAATGTATCGTGAACCCCAGTGCTCATAAGTGATGGCATCAACACTCATAGAAATAATAGCATCTCAGGGTTGTGTAAGATCTTAGGGGTTATATATCCCAACTCTTGCTGCAGTACACTATATTCCTTATTCACATTTCCAGCCCTCCTGATTTGCCCTTTGTAGTAGAAAAGGTTGCTTGGCTGCCACCATACATTTCTCTTTTCTCCTAGTTTCAGTGCCTGAATTGTTGACAATATCAAAGTGCTCTTTCTTTGTGGATTTGACTCAATAAAAAGTACCAGAGAAGAATCATCTCTTCCAACACCTCCACCAACTTCAGACAGTCCTGAGGTTCAGGGGAGAGTGAACCAGTCCCTGGCTCTGGAAGGCAAATCCCAATTGGGTTGAGCTAGGCATAATAAATCTCTTTCCCCTTGACAGGGATTAAGAAGGGACATGTGATCTGGTTCTAGCCAATACTAAGCGAGAGAAGTTTGTTGGAGGTTTCTGGGGAAATTTCCTTGCTCTTAAAAATGGTGATAATTCCTGTTCTTATTTTATTTCATTTTATTTTATTTTATTTTTGGTGTTGTTTCTCTGGATGTTATTACCTTGGGGTTGGGGCATCAGCTGAGAGTTGAAGTTGATATTCTTTTTTTTTTTTTTGAGATAAGATCTTAACTCTGTTGCTCAGGCTGGAATGCAGTGGCGTGATCTCCGCTCACTGCAACCTTCACCTCCCAGGTTCAAGCGATTCTCTTGACTCAGCCTCCCTAGTAGCTGGAATTACAAACACCTGCCACCGCGCCTCGCTAGGTTTTGTGTTTTTAGTAGAGATGGGGTTTCACCATATTGGCTAGGCTGGTCTTGAACTCCTGATCTCAGGTGATCTACCCGCCTTGGCCTCCCAAAGTGCGGGATTATACAGGCTTGAGCCACTGCATCCGGCCTCAATTTTATAGTTATTAACACTGCTCACCAAATATCTCTGCCTCCCAGGCATATAGTAGAATTGCAATTCCTAGCCCACTTGTGAGTGGGAGGGGAAAGTGACTAGTATCAGTCAATGAGTTGTGAGCAGAAATGATGTGTGTTATTTTTGAAACAGAGCATCTAATTGCTGCTGCAAGACACTCCAGAATTTTCATTTTCTTCTGGCATGGTGATCAGCAATGTTCTATATGGGAGTGGTTTTGTCAGTGTGAGTACTTAGGTGACTACAGTGAGGAGTACCTGATAGCTAATAAAAATAGTGTCCCACCATGGGCATGTAGCATGAGTAAATATAGATAGATAGATAGATAGATAGATAGATAGATAGATAGAGCATAGAGATATAAATATTAAAAATACACAAATATTTCTATCTATAAATATCTATATCTCTATTAATATCTATCTCTCTCTCTATGTATCTGCTTTTGAAAGCAACTGGAATTGAGGCCTCTTATTGCAGCATATCCTAGCCCACGCATCCCTATCAACACTGAGGTTGTCAGCTGAAAAGATGGACAGAACATCATTGGGCTACTCAAAGAGCTATGCTCAGGGCCTTCCCATCTCTGGTCTTCCAGTAAGGTGAGATAATTAAGTTTCCTTTTATTGAAACATGTCTGAATCCAAAGTTTCTCTTACATGTAGCCAATGGCATCCTAATGAATACATCATGCATTGTCTGTCTCAGTTCTGAATTTCTCTAGGGCTTCTACCTACCTATGCAATTTTGTACTAATCATATAACTTCCATGGGGTTCAGTTTACTTTTCTATAAATGGGCAGCTAAGTGAAGGGGGTGCCTCTAAGAAGCTACCTCTATTGCCACTTCAGAGTATATCTTTGCCATGAACCTCAAGTATGAACTTGGGCCATGGCCTAGCATGACCTGCTCACCTGCTGTCCTTCTAAGCTCATCTGCCACTCTCCCCATACTCCGTCCCCTCAGCTATGCTGGTGTCCTTGTGCTCCTCAAGACCTTGGTATTTGCTGTGCTCTCTGCCTGGAGATCTTATCCCCAAATGTATGTAGAGTTCTTTCTCTCACTTTCTGTAGATTTCTGCTTAAGAATCACTGATGAAAATAGCACAGCCGTCATACCACTACCCACCATTTCCTCTTCTATCATGTTCTACCTTCACCTTATCATGATGAACTTTCCAGCATGGCATTTATCACTAACTCATACACATTCGTTCAGGCATTTAAAAATTCTATTCTGTTCTTCTACTAGAATGCCTGGTCTTGCTTGAATTTTATTGTCTATTGTGTTGATTGCTGTGTTCTGCATGCCTGGAACAGTGCTTGGCACACAGTAGGCTGTGTTGGACCTGGAAGGACTCATCTCCAACTGTCAGCTCCTCTAGGGTCTGTCTCAGCTGCAGAAAGTTGCCTCCCCTGGAACCACAGTTTTCCTTCCCCAGGGGGCCCACATCTAATGACTAATCAAATTCAAGGCATCAAGGCCTGGCCATTTCAGCCTAATACAATAATAAGATGGACACTATTTTCTCTGAAGTTCTAGAGCACCCTGGGGTCAAGGCTTTGCTGGACCTGTATTGGATCTGTCCAATCTTGCTTCCTTCCCCATTTCCATTGGCAATGACCCTTAAAGAATAGTCTGCATGCTACGTATTGTCTCAGTATCTGCTGGGAGAGATCTGAGCCTGCACCACAGGCATTCAGTATGTATGTGTTGAATGAATAAGTGAATGAATGAATGCATGAATGAGTCCATGAGCCCAAAGTTCCCACCATGGCATCTCTGTACATGATTATATGGCTTTTGGTTTATCATATCTAGTCACAAGTTAGAAACTATCTCCTAAGGCCACCAATTCCAATATTAAATAATTCTAATAGATAGAAAATTAGAGTACATTAGCTTTTGTTAATGTTGCTGATAGGCAAATCAATTTAGTGGCTCATACTGAGCTTATAGTTGACTAGAGTGTTTTTCACATTAGGATGACTTTTTGCATCCATGTGAAATGCTTCATACGTATTTTAGTTTATTTTACAAATTCAAGCCCATTAGTCTAGCCTTTTAAGCATTTTGGGAGCGTGTTATCTAAGATGCTATTTCTATCAATGTGGTAGACGTGTATTCTACCCTGCTTCCCAACATTCTTTCCCGTTTCTTCCAGCCACAGTCCCTTATCGTTGGTCGGAGATTTACCATTCATTCTCATTCCATGGGGTCTTCATGGGGTTTCATATGACCCAGATTTGAGCCAAACAACCATCTTAATTCTTTAGTCTGGACATTCAGAGTAAACCTGTGGCAGAAGCCCATCCAGTCAGATGAGCCCCAAGACTTGTGTGGACAGGACTGAGAAAGATGGTAACTCTCTCCCATGGGAAGAGGCAAGAATGACACCGTGCCAACTTTCTTAACCTATGAAGGGTGGGTCCAGTGTTCTTGGTAACCCCACAAAAAGCCCAAGAAATGAGCCAGCATGACACTGGGCTAAGCCAAGAGGAGAGAAACCCAGTCCTGTTAGTATCATGGGAACCTTGAATCTAGCTTCATCTGAAGTCTGCCTATATCTCTACTTCTCTATGATGTGAGCCAATACATCCATACTTTAATTAAGCTCCTATTCACCAGGGTTTCCATCTGTAGCCAAAAGTGTCCTAACTGAAACAATCAACCTCACAGTTAATAAAATGACAAGTGTTTAAGCTGGAAGAAGTAGTTACACCCTCCTCTGCATGACCCCACGTGTCCTTTGCTCATGTTCATAGCAGGTGAGGGCTGGGAGCTGAAGATGGAAGGAGCAGCACAGGTCAACATGTGAGAGATATGACAAGTGGCCATTCCTAACTGATGTCATCAAGGTGCCTCTAAACATAGGATTTAGGCCAAGCACCTCTAGTTCTCCAAAAGCAGTTGGGAGAAGATGCAGATATAGGTGAGTCCATTCTTGGCATGAAAACCCACATCAGGATGTGACAAGGTCAGGGGAGAAATGACCAGCTGTTAAGATTATTCCAAAGGTACAGTCAAGCATACCAGACACAGGGTCCAAAGAGCATATCAGTCTTAATCATAGTTTTGAAAATTATCAGAAACATAGTATCCTTTCCAATGGGAAGAATAGACAGAAAAGATTTGGAAATCTAGGCAATTATCAATAGAACCAGCACAGTGCATGGCTTAGAGACAGATGTGCTCTGGGCAGTTGTACTCTGCCACCAAGCATGGTCAGAGCAAGCCCCCAGTTGTGGTGGAGACATGGAGTGTTGGCAGTGCTCTGACAGGGAGCTGAGATCTGGGACCTAGACAGAAGCCTTGTCCAAAAGATTGAGTCAATGTTATGGAGAGGAATGGAGAGCTTCAACTTGGACATTGGTTCCCTTGTGTGATTGACAGCAAAGGAGACTTGAAGAGTAACATGGGGCCGGAAGCCATAGTCAGTTATATACCAAAGATTGAGAGGAGGACACCTCAAGCCACTGCCAGACTTTCTATCTCAGACAGATCCTGTAGATGTACTCAGTTGTATGGCATGGGGAAAACAGCTTTAGGAAGGGTAGGGGCACAGGTGAGGTCAGGGGAACAAACAGCATCCTTGTGGTAGATTAATCATGGTCTCCTTCCAACAAGAGGGGAAGGCTGTTTGTCTTCTTTTTGAGTCTAAGCTGGGCCTTGTGACTTGCTTGACTAACAGAATATAGCAGAAGTGATGATGTGCCAGCTACAGATCTACCCCTTCTAGGGGTGGGCCTCTGCCCCTAGAGGCCTGGTGACTTCTGCTTTTGCATTCCTGGGTTCTAGCTACCCCATAAGGAGCTTAGGTTACCTAGAATGATGAAGGTTGGCAGGTCTCATGAAAAGAGATCTTGGAACAGGAGACATCATCTTGAGCATCTTGCTGCCAACCAGACTCCCAAGTAAAAGCAGCATGAGATTTAGGCCTGTGTGAGCAGAAGAACCATTCAGCTAAGCCCTAGCCAAATCACAGAATCATGAGAAGTAATAGATTCTTGTCATTTTAGATGTTTTAAGCCATCAATGTGTTATAATGATTTGTTATAATACAATAGATAGCTAAAACAAACCACATATCATAGCATAGAGTCTAGACAGAAATGTACCATATTGTATTGATAGCAACTTCTGACCACAAAGATGTCTGAGGCTATTTTTGGTTAACTATATCAACCAAGAACTATAATATAGTTTTGGTTAACTATACTAGCTTCCTAGCATTACCCAAGCAAAGTACCACAAACTGAAAGTCTTAAACAACTGAACTTATTGTCTTACAGTTCTGGATACTGGTAGTCCAAAATTAGGGTGCTGGCACAGTTGGTTCCTTCTGAAGGCTGTGAGGGAGAATCTGTTCCAGGCATCTCTTCTTGGCTTCTAGATGGCTGGCTTCAAGTCCAAATGGCATTCTCCCTGTGTGTCTGTCTCCAAATTCCCTTCTTTTTATAAGAACATAGTCTTATTGGATTAGGGCCACCCTAATGGCTTCATTTTACCTGGATTACCTCGATGAATACCCTATCTTTAAATAAAATCACATTCTGGGGTACTAGGGGTTAGGATTTCAACATATTAATTTTTTGTAGAGGGACACAATTCAACCCGTAATACCTGCTAAGCAGAGTGGTTATGTGATCTGTATAAAATATTATGTAAACTTACATGCCAATCAGGAAGAAAGGAGGAGGGGTCATATTTGTCACTGTCTCCCACTGAGGAGAAGTTAGAGAATTCCAACTTAGGTTATCCTGGAAATGATCATTCTATTCCATGACCTTTTCAAGACTCAATACACATTGCTCTTGTGAGCTGAGAGAGATTCCAAATAGGAAACCTAGGAAAGGGAATGTCTTTCCCTGGCATTCTCTACCTAGTGATGGAGTTACAGGAAGTTTGCATCATGCATAATTAGAACTCTGGAATTGTGGCATTTCAGAATTGGATAGGTGCACAAAAATTCACATCCTCTGGACTCTTTTTCTATATCTAGTCAGCCATACATGTGAAGGCAAGGATGACCTCAAATTATCTCTATAACTAGCCTGGCCTAGAATTAACTCATCTCTTCATCAATGTATTCATTCCTTGTTATTTACTTTGTCAATCAGTTATTCAAGCCGCCACTATGTACTAGTCATTATGTAGATGCTAAAATGCAAACATAAATTATGCTTTCTGATTTGCAATATAGAATACTATTTGGGCCTCATAGAACTGTCTCCCTCTGCCACACTCCAGAGATTGGAAGTAAAAAGCATCTCTCATCAGAGAGAAATGTTTTTTCCCTCCTTGCTGAATGTCCAGCTGCTCCCTGGGATATGGATTCTTTCCCTTAGATCATGAACTACACTACCAGGAGGACACCTTTGCAGATTCAATCCACTTCGGGAGACATTCTGGAAACTCAGTTGAAGGATCTAGTATGTGGGCCACATGTTAACTCAATGTCTTAGCAACTTGTTGAAAAATACCACTCCTTAAGGGACTGTTTTCCTATTGCGATCACATAGGACTATCAAATGTGGTTTTCTTCACATCTGATGCAGCAGCATTAATAGCAATGATAGTTGAGTATGTGTGCACTTTTATACTTTTAATTTCAGAATTTATAATTCTACTGCTTAGAATTGATCTGGTTATCAACTGACAGTCCTAAGGGTAAGACTGTATTACACCACCAAATAATTAAAAGTTTTGTGGGGTTTCCTTTTCCCTTCCTGATATATATAAAGCAGTTCTGCATCCCCAAACATGTATAGAGTCACAAAACAACTAATTTTAGTTGCGTTTTCCTGGACAAGCTTGGACTGAATCATTTTCAACTGACACATTTAGCTGGGTCTATGGAATGTGATTTCTCTGCATAATATTGCAGTCATTCCTTGTAACTAGAACAATGTTACATACTACAACTCCCCCATTCTGTGCCCATGCCAGACATCACTAATCAATTATGGAACCCTTTCCTGCTGAGACCAGTCAGAGCCCCAGAAAGCCCCTCAACACCCAAAGCTCCAAATAACCAGCAGTCCTTAACTATGGTTGAAATTAGCACAAGGAATAAATTCTATTTGCCTAACAGCCCTGTGAGAGGTGACAGAACCGTTCAAGCATAGTTCTATTACTTTACGTAGACATGGTTTTAGAATTCTGTTCCAATTATGCAGGTTTATTGCCCCAAACGGAAACATTTGTGAAATGAAGGTGAGACTACAAGGGGCACGAATATCACTGGTTATTACATGCTTTTTACTGAAAGACATTACTTCTTTACAGTTGGAATAAATGCACACTGGGATTAGCTCTTCCTGAGAAGGGTGCTAATGAAGAGTATGCTAAATGAATGCCAAAGATAATCATGCAGCCACTCCCAGATATTCACGTGCGGACTATATGCACGTGAAAATAACATGTTTTCTCTTTGGTTGGAATTCACTGAAATTTTATTCAAAACCACCATGAATTAACCTATAAAAATACATTCCCTATTAAAATAGGAGGCTTGTTGTGAGTGCATTACACATAGATGTGACATTTTCTTGGCTTACGGTTTATATCAACCAGTGTTCTATGTTAGTATAGGCTGTTTTTCATACCTCTGTTTCCTACCTTTTGATGATGGCTCTTGTGTCTATTATGATGCAGATCACCTTGAATTCTCTTTCTGACTTTTACAAAGTTAAGCCCACCATAGGCAGTAGAATAGGTTGCATATCATTTTTTTAATAGGTTTTTTTTTCGTCCTTTAAAGGAAAAATAAAATGAGTTGACTAGTTAGATCTATCCCACTTATCTAATCCAATTGACTGAGCACAAATTAGTCATTAATACAGTCAAATGCATCAACAGAAATTCTTGATTATGTGTCAGGGAGACACGATCTAGATGGACCATCTGTTGGTTGAGTGCCAAGCTAAATGCCAAACACTGAAACAGAAAAATGTCATCATTAAAATAGCCAAGGTAACTCTGCTGAAAAAGGCCAATTTTCTTATGGTTACGCACCATCAAATTTCAAAATTTGATCTTGGCATTACTGCAGTGGACAGACATCCAACCTGATATCCTGTACCCAGATCAAGACATTACATAACCACATGGGCAGACACAGCCAGTACCGAGGTGAGGCATGTGAGAAACAGGTGCCAATTAAAGGAGGGAGTGCTGGCCCAAAGATGCTTGAAAATGGAATTTCTAGAGAACTTGAGAACCTTCTTTACCTTTGCTTGAAGGCCTAGTTTTCCAATTTATTTTGCAAATCCTACCTCAGCACGTGATGGTGCCTTCTCATTTTACACTGCTGTCCATTACACCCCAGCCCCCTGACCCAAGTCCACCTCCTAGAAGTTCAGTCTTAAGGACAGAAATGGAATTCCCTCCAAACCCTCTATTCAGGAGGAATCCCCTACTGGCAAATGCACACCAGGGGCTAAAGGGCAAGGTCATGGTGGCATTGGTGTGGCAGAGGCAGCTATGGGGTTGTGGATAGTCACAGGTCGAAGAGAGAAACTGGGACTGGGATAATCCTGAGCTTACATTAGAGTTGTACTCAGGTCATTTAGAGTGGACACAAACTCCGTGAGCTCACACATGGAGAATGAAGCAGAGAACTCATCTGGAGCCAGGCAGTCAGCCCAGACAGGTTACACAGGAGAAGGAGGTCAAGACAGGGCAGGGAATTAAACCCAGCAGACTGTAAGGCCTCAGGGCAGGAAAGGTGATGCCTCAATATCCATCCAGCATTTGGGAATAAGGATGCTCATGAGAACTGACAGGCAGGGCAAGGCATTGTCTCTGGGTCCAGTCACAGTGACAGGAACCCTGGCCAAGAAATGGCTCACAAGCTCTCAGCTGGTCTTTATTGTAAAGCATGGGTTCTCCCCGGCTTGCAGATACAAATAGCTACAGATGCCACTGATGTGTGGGACACATCCCGCCAGGCCAAGTGTGACAAGAGTCTGTGCCCACTTGGCATCTGTTTGCCTGTTTGGTAGGCCACACTCTATTCCTCCACCTCTGCTTCTATCCCAAGCCTCTCGTTCGGTCCCCCACCCACCTCTGAACAGATTGCTTAAATCAGCACAGCGTACTGGCTGCACAGGTGCCATGATTCAAATGGCTCATTGACCATTATTTCTATTCCTTTCGTTACACACTTCCTCCCATCATTTTGATTTGATATCTGCTTGGATTGTTGTTTTTTTTTCATCTACATGTTGCCATTTTTTTTTCATATTTCCCCCAGGACATGTTTTAACACCTTTAATTTCGGGATATGCCATCCCTTCTGAGAGATCATATGTTTCAGGAGAAGAAAGAAAATTTGGAAAAGAACCAAAGGAACCTGGTTTTAATTCTCATCTTCTCAGTGCTTAATATTCTGTCTCAGAAATTTATTTTTATTTATTTATTTTTTTGAGACAGGGTCTCACTCTGTTACTCAGGCTTGAGTGCAGTGACACAGTCCTAGCTCACGGCAAGCAATCCTCCCAACTCAGCCTCCTGAGTAGCTAGGTCTAGAGGCATGCGTCACCCTGCCCAGCTAATTTTTTGTGGTTTTTTTGTAGAGATGGGCTTTCACCATGTTGCACAGGCTGGTCTCGACCTCGAACTTTGCCTTGGCCTAGCAAAGTGCTGGGATTACAGGAGTGAGCCACCACACCCTGCCCGTTTCAGAATTTCTTTATTTCTTGCCCTATTGCCATTATAGAGATCGACTAGCGTAGAACAGTGGTTCTTAACCTGGGGCTGATGGCAAACCTCTTGAAATTATGAGCAAAATTGTGTGTCTCTCCAGGTGAACCTGCCATTTTCAGGAGACATTTCATCAGACAATCAAGTGAATTCACATCCCAGAAGAAAATATGTAAACATTCATATCAGACAAAAACCTTAAGAATTAAATCTGGAAGACCTGAATTTCAGTCTTAAGGCTACTTTTTTTTTTTCTTTCTTTTTTTTTTTTTTTTTTT
>NW_016819344.1:307556-356729 GCF_001698545.2 Rhinopithecus bieti | reverse complement strand
TTTTTTTTTTTTTTTTTTTTTTTTTTTTTTTTTTTTTTACCAGCTCAGGGATTAGTCCATGATATTCTGTACTGGAGTTTCCTTTCTTATAAAATAGAGAATGTAACACTGGCCTTTCATACAACACTAGGTCGTGAAGATCTAATGACATCATGAATGTTAAAGCATTTTGGAAACCCAAAAGTTTAATAAAAGGTGTTAGTCATACTTATTTTGCCAAATCTCTCATTTACATAAAAACAGAAGGGCTGGATCAAAGGTCAAACCAAACCTGTTCTGGCAGCAAGGGACGTGCTGTTATAGAAACACAGTACATGTCCTCTATAATATTAAAATCTGACCAAATATCTCATTAGCGTTGTGTGCAAATGCAAAGGGAAGAGGGGTGTAAAGGGCATGGTGGCAGTGACGCAGTTTATTAACTCAATTATCTAGATATTTAGATAAATGCAATTATCAATTTTTGCTTTATCATTTCTGTCTGGATGCTACACTCCTTTTTGGTGCATAAAAGTTTAAAGGAAGGTACAGCTCTCGTGTGAACAGCTGTCTGGTGGAGAACAACTGTTCTAGGAGGTTTCAGCAATTAGCTGTCTGTGGCATTGACTCTGTTACTAGCTCCAGTGACAGCCAGCTCCAAGTAAAGGAAGGAATGGTTCAATATTTTTCCTCCAACAGAGAAGGGCTTTGACCTAAGTGGAGCTCTGGATGATTTTGGCAACTAAGTCCAGTATGATTCAAGCTAGCAAATTAAACAACAGACAAATCAAAAGAGGCTGGAGTAAAGAATCCAGAAGAGCAAGGTCACACTTTATTACCAAGAGAGTAACACCTTTTAATTGGTTAACACCACAAATAAAGAGGTGGCGGCCTTTCTAGCTGGCTTCTGATTTGCTCCCGCATTAAATGGGTTTAAGAAAACAAAATCCTGGCCGGGCGCGGTGGCTCAAGCCTGTAATCCCAGCACTTTGGGAGGCCGAGACGGGCGGATCACGAGGTCAGGAGATCGAGACCATCCTGGCTAACACGGTGAAACCCCGTCTCTACTAAAAAAATACAAAATCTAGCCGGGCGAGGTGGAGGGCGCCTGTAGTCCCAGCTACTCCGGAGGCTGAGGCAGGAGAATGGCGTAAACCCGGGAGGCGGAGCTTGCAGTGAGCCGAGATCCGGCCACTGCACTCCAGCCTGGGCGACAGAGCGAGATTCTGTCTCAAAAAAAAAAAAAAAAAGAAAAAAAGAAAACAAAATCCTTTCCTTGCTTGCTTTAGAAGCTGTGATTTTAACTAGGAAACAGAGGGACACACAGGAAAAAGTCAGAGACAAAACGGGAAACAGAAGGGAACTTCTAAGTGGTCAGAACTGAATGTATTAGAAAATCCCCTTAAAAGCAGATGTAATTAAGTGAAAATAACTTTATGAATGCAACATTAAGAGGAAAACTTCAGTCTTATGGGAGGTCAAGAAAAGCAAAGCCACATTTTGTAGGATGCACATGGGGAGTGTGGATTTCAGAGGATCATTTAATTTCGAATACTATGTCCCTCAACTTCACGGATCCTTCTACATAGGGGCATTTTTCCTTCTTCAGCGCAGTCATCCTGCTCTGTCAACAAGGCTAGAACAAATAAGTTGGATAGCCAAAACTATTGCTTTCACTTCTAAAGGAGGCTACCTGGCGTTGTAGGCGTTTAGAATAGCATCAAATTTTAAAAGTGCAGCTGTGATCGTTATACGTGTTTACAACGTCAACATGGCGATCGAGGTGGCATCTTGGCTCTGTAATGGTAACTTCTAAGGGTTTCATTTTCCATCTGGACCGAGTTTCATGTAGTAGTTCTCATCTATGGTGGCAAGCAATGCTACTGATACACCGTTATTAACCAGAGTCCACACTTCAGCCTGATGTCCTTAGTTTTGCCTCATGTCCTTTTTCTGCTCCAGGACCCCCTCCAGGATCCCACATTACATTTCATCATCATTTCCCCTCTTAGGCTCCTCCAGACTGTGACAGTTTCAGACTTTTCTCATTTTTGATGACCTTGACATTGTTGAAGGGTGCTGGTCAGATATTTCGTAGAATGCCCTTCCATTTGCGTTTGTCTGATTCTTTTTTTCATGGTTAGGTAGGACTTACGGGTTTGGGGATGGAACCACCACCGAGGTGAAATGCCACTCATATCAAGGATGCATGCTATTAACATGATTTATGCATAATACTGTTAGCCCGGATCACCCCGGGGAGGTCGTGTTTGTCAGATTTCCCCACTGCAAAGTTTTCTTTTGCTCCCTGTCCTCATGCCACCCTCTTTGTAGGGAGTTACCTTAAGGGGGTATAGCTACATCAAGTATTTAGAATTCCTCTTGTATAGGATATTTGTTTCTTCTTCCTTATTAATTCGTAACTTCAAACATTTATTTATGTCAGCATACACTTATGGATATGTATACTTCAGGTATAATTCAATACTACATTGGCTAAGCATGGTGGCTCACATCTGTAATCCCAGCACTTCAGGAGGCTGAGACAGGAAGATTGCTTGAGCCCAGGAGTTCAAGATCAACCTAGACAACATAGTGAGTCCCCATCTCTACATAAAAATTTAAAAAAACTAGCCCGGTGTGGTGGCATGCACCTGTAGTCCCAGCTACTCAGGAGGCTGAGGCAGGAGGATCGCTTGAGACCAGGAGATGAGATTACAGTCAGCTATGATCATGACACTGTACTCCAGCCTGGGCAACAGAGTGAGCCTCTGTCTCTAAAACTAAAACTAAAACTAAAATGCCACATTATTCATTGTCTTGCTCAAATCATTCCCTCTTTGCCCATTGGGAGCTCTATTCATTGTCCCTTGTGTCCATTTGACACACCCAGTTGGGAATTTTTGTTGTTTTGATTTATTTTTGAGCACTTCCTTACTTTTCAGCACTATAAGACCTTCTAGATTCTTCTTGTATGTTTCCTGCCCCAGCCCTGGACTCAGCCATTTCTCCAAGGACCCCACATTCTTTTTATTGGAGAATAGTATTACTTCCCTTTTTTAAAAAAATTGTTCATTTGTGCCACTTTCCTCCAATCTCTTCCTTGCCACCCTAACCTTAGGAACCCAATTATTTCCCTCTGATTCCCTAGTATTCCTTTTAGTGTCTTAAAAATCTGCTGCTAAGATTGAAACTCTTCATCACATTTAAAGCCCTTTCTTTAATATCTCTCTCTTTTCTTTCATATTTCTACTGAACAACACATTGTTCCTATAGTGTCCACAGTAAGTTGAAAAGAAGGGAACATAGAGGATACTAAGAGAAGAAGTGAGTTCAAGCTATCTCTTGTGTGGCATATTATTTTTAATTAATGTTGCTGCCATTTTCTCACTTTCCCAGCCAAATCAATGCAACAAGAAATGTGTTGGTATCTGCAGCAGCAAATAGAGAGAAAAAGCAGTTTAAAGGGAGGGGGTGACTGCCCCCCACTCCCAATCTGGGTGCACTTTGGAGCAACTCACAATTCACATGCGGATCATCAGAGTGTGGCAAGTCTATGAGTCAGAACCTGATTGCTACAGGAACATTTTTCCTCCATGGCTGGCAGAGATTCCTACTTTCCACCATGCTCAGAACCATCGAAGAAGATTCTTTCTTGATGAGTTCCCTGCAATTGCACACAGGAACAGCTTAAGGGAAGCACTGGGGTAATAAAATTGAGCAGAGCCCCCAACCCCAATATTTTGCTATTCATTTCCAGATAGAACAGGCATCCTGGCCAAGGGGCAGAGTCTATTTCATTTTTTTGTTTGTTTTGCTTTTTTTTTTGAGATGGAGTCTCGCTCTGTTGCCCAGGCTGGAATGCAATGAATGGCGTAATCTTGGCTCACTGCAAGCTCTGCCTGCTGGGTTCAGGCTACTCTCCTGCCTCAGCCTCCGCAGTAGCTGGGACTAGAGGCACCCGACACCACACCCGACTAATTTTTTGTATTTTCAGTAGAGACGGGGGTTTCACCGTGTTAGCCAGGATGGTCTTGATCTGCTGACCTTGTGATCCACCCGCCTTGGCCTCTCAAAGTGCTGGGATTACAGGTGTGAGGCACTGCGCCCGGCCCACAATCTTTGTTTTTACTTCTGCTCAGTTGTTCCTTCCTCACCACCCACTTCTTGAATTATTGTTACTTCCCTAAAGAGTCAAATGTTTTCCTTTACAACAGTTCTAGAGAGCCAAATCCCTGCTAGTATCCACGGTTGACACTAGAGATACAAAGAGGGACACGATATGGCTCAGAGTCCATTGCAGAGACAACATCAGGATAGGCTTATTGGAGTATACAGCACAACGTTTATATCTTATGTATGTAGACTCTGGCTTTGATTCATTTTTATGTTGCAAAAATTTGTCTTTTGTTTCTAGGCAAGTATACTTATTTATTTTCTTTTGATCTCACAGATAATAATTCAAGGCATTCTTTTTTAAAAAATGGAAACATTAGGTATAAAGCCAGAGGTCTCTTTAATGGCCAAATCCTTCCCCCACCCACTCCAAACTCATCTATACCTCCTCCTTCCCAAATACTAACGCAAGCACTGTTTTGAGCTTTCTTTCTTCCCAGATAAAAATAATAAAATAAAATAAAATAAATAGATGCACAGGGCCAGGCGTGGTGGCTCATGCCTGTAATTTCAGCACTTTGAGAGGCCAAGGTGGGTGGATCACCTGAGGTCAGGAGTTCGAGACCGGCCTGACCAACATGATAAAACCCCGTCACTACTGAAAATACAAAAATTAGCCAGGCATGGTGGCAGTGGGTGCCTGTAATCCCAGCTACTCAGGAGTCCAAGGCAGGAGAATCACTTGAACCCAGGAGGCGGAGGTTGCAGTGAGCAGAGATTGCGCCATCGCACTCCAGCCGGGTAACAAGAGCTAAACTCCATCTCAAAAAAAAAAAAAATAGATGCACAACTTCAGGACTGTCTAATTCAAAATAATACAGCTGACAGTCACTTCCTTGTCTCTTCCCTCTCCTTCCACTCTCTTTCCCCTGTCGCTTAGCCCTGGTCAGTGACAAAATTCCACACAATGCTTGGAATCTGGATGAGCCAACAGGGCTGTTGTCAAAACTGAGTAATCAGAGCTGGGGAGAGAGGCTGGGACTGGGGCAGGCATGCAGAGGTGCTCTTTAATCAAACCAGGCTAGACCAGGTCAAGGGGGCCTGCCCAGGAAAATGAGCAAGGAAGCAAAAATTACCAAGCAAAGTCACAGGGGAGAAGAGTGCAGAATTGAAGAAAGGAATCCAAGCTGGGGTGGAGATGTGGACAAGGAGGATCGTGGTTCTCAGGCCCACACGAGACCAGAAAAGCAGGGCCGAGTAGGGAAAGCCAGAATAGAGCAGACCATGGTCATGGGCAAAAGGTGGCATTTTGCCCAAAGGGGTCGTGTGCTCTGACCAAGACTTCCTGCCCTGGATGTGCTTTTGTACTTTCTTTCTTTCTTTGAGACAAGTTCTTGCTCTGTCACCCAGGCTGGAGTGCAATGGTACAATCATAGCTCACTGCAGCCTCGACCTCCTGGGCTTAAGCCCCTGATCTTCCTTCCTCAGGCTCCCAAGTAGCAGGACTACAGAGGTATGCCACCATGCCCAGTAATAGTTTTATATTTTGTAGAGATGGGGTCTTGCTATGTTTCCCAGACTGGTCGTGAACTCCTGGCCTCCAGCGATCCTCTAGCCTCAGCCTCCCAAAGTGCTTGGATTACAGGCACAAGCCACTGCACTGGATTGCACTTTTTATTAACAGTACCTAGGTCAAAAATGCACATTGCCAGCAGAACAGAAACCCCCTCCTTGTGTCCCTAAAACATGTGTGGTTCTCCTTGGCAACACTATTCAAGGCTTTCTGTCCTGGTCTGGAAGAGCCCCGAAGGGCCCAGCAGGATAGAGAAGTGGTGTGTTTGTGTGTGTGTGTTGGCAGGAGGAAGCTCTACTTTTCCAGGGAATAAGGACAAGATTTTAAAAAACATTGATGTGCTTTTTTATTTTGTCCTTCTATGTACATGACCTTCTCCCTAATAACAAGGCATTAATCTACCTGGGGAACAGAAGGGACTGGTTTGGTAAGGCGGGAATGCATAAGGACTGTTTGGAAGGGAAGCAAAGAGAACGCTTCTGACCTTCAAAATCGTGCACGGTGTAAAGTAAACAACAGGGTGGAGAGCCAGGCCTTGTCCGGAAAGGAGTGATGTTTTAAATTGTCTGGCTCCCACTTAACACAGCCAAGGTAAGGCCAGCCGGCAAGCTCAGGGAGCTTTGAGTAAAGAAGGTCTGAGTAGACAGGAACGACGTTAGGATGTCTTTCTGACCTCAGTTATTGTGGTGTGGTTGATGGCAGAGAGGAAAGTGGAAACAGAAGATGGGGAGAGAGACTAGAGACTATTAGACCTGCAGCCCTATTTCCCTTTCTAAAATGTTAATCCATCTGCATACATACAATATGTATGTGTGTAATTATAAAATACCAATGTGCAACATGAGGCATCCCTGCAGAGCTAGGAGGGAGAAGTCTTTGATTGGGCAGTGTGCAGGTCAGGCTGGTACCCCTGAGCTGCCCTTGCATCCCACGTTGCATGGACACCATGCAGGTGCCTCAAAACCCATGAGAGGAGGATGAGTTGAACACACAGTAGAGGTTGAGAGGTGAACAGCCTGGGCCAGGGGGCAGATGGAGGACGTAGACAAGACACAGTGGGAAGCATGGCACCAGCAAGAGGGAAGAGGAGGCCAGGCGGTGATAGACCCTTGCCCAGCCATGAAAGAAGAGACCACAGAGTTTCAGCCACAGGCAGTAGCATCAACCAATCAGTGACGGAACCATCCCTCCTAAGCTGCAGTTTCCCTCATGCACACTGGAGAGGTAGCTTGAGACTAAAGCCCCACATCCTCACCCTAGAAGGTCTAGTAAGCCTCCATTTTCCAGAACATATTGGGAAAGGGACAAGGGACAAGGGAACAAGGGGAGCATGTAAAAGACCAAGCAGTGATCTCTAAGAGTCTGCTCAAAACCTAAAGAAACCATGAATGGGGTGGACTACATTTTAAATTTCCTTGGATGAAGATATAATTCTGACGCTTCCTCAGCAACCCTTAAGGTAGCTCAGGAGGGCGGACGGAGTCATTCTAGACAGCAAAGACAATACGTTTTCTCGGCAAAGCCTGAGATGTAGTATGAAGAGATTTGTGATCTCACCACACTGGCACCAAGAATGTCTTATGTAGCTTAAGAATACTCTGAGCCTACCATGGGAGAGTGTCTTGTTTCCTTTAAATGAACATAAGAGAAAGAGAATAAGAGAGAAAGGAAAAGAGGGAGAAGGGAGGGAAGGGAAGGAAGGAATGGTAGAGAGGGCAGAGCAGGAGGGAGGGAGCTCTGTTCCGAAGTAAGAGGTAAACAGAAGTCCACGCCCCAGGAGCTGCTGTCTAATTTGACCTCCTGGGGTCATCTGTAGAGTGCAGTATTTGCAGGGGTCTGTGGTGCATTCCACCTTAATTTGTGGTGGCCGTGTCCTCACATTCTGCAGGTGAGATGTCAGGCCCAGGGAAGTCAGCCTCACAGCAAGTGAGTGCAGGAGCAAGCCGCCTTCCCTGTCAGTGCAGAGGTAGGCACTGCAGGGCCTCCCAGCACACAGGGCCAGGGAACAGCTATGGGCTTCCAGGGCAAACAGGAGCGCCTTCAGGTGCTCAGACCCTTCCCTTTATTACAAAAAAGGAAAGGGTGACCAGTGATCTTTTTTGTGTTTTCAGCCACCTATTACTGCAGCCTTGTGGGATACACTGGGCATCATTCACTTCTCCCCTCACCCATCCTCTTTTTGGAACAGGGAGCTGCTGATATCTCTGGTTCTGAGTGCCCTTCTCCTTGTGCCTTCCCCAGGACAGACATTTTGGACAGTTCAGCTTCACAGACCCTTGCCATACCCAGGCCCTGTGGTCTGGGCAGCCCAGCTCTGCAGGGCAGCTCTGCCAGCAGCAGGGCCCTCAAAGTTTCCCCTTGGCATTGTAGGAGCAGGAAAGAGAGAGCATGTCCCACCTCTTAACAAGGCTCCTGCGGAGCTGTTCCTGATAATGGAGAGGAAACAAGCTGAGATGGGTCACCTGAAAAGAAAGCTGCTACTCTCCCAGCCTTCTTTTCAGGATTTGCCAAGTAGGCAGGATGCTTCTGCCTGAGCTAACCCGATAATCACAGGGCACGATGATGCGGAGAACTCCAGTCTGAGAAACAGTCCCCTTCAGAGCCTTCCCAGATCCCAAGCAAGGAGAAGGGACATTGAAGGCGCGGCTTCTTCCCAAGGCAAAAGCCATCTCAGGCCAATCTAGAAACAAAGTGGACACTCCTGGGCTTGGACTACAGCTCTCAATTCTGGAGAACAGCAGGTAAGCTCAGGCAGACCTCAGGCTGGAACAGCAGGCAAGCTCAGGCAGACCTCAGGCTGGAACAGCAGGCAAGCTCAGGCAGACCTCAGGGTGGAGGCTATAGAGAGCATGAATGGTCCAAGGCCATGATGATTCCATATAATATTCTCCCTTCAACCAAGGCCCTTCTTTCAGTGTGTAATCAAATGCCATTTAATGTCCATGTCTGTAAGGCCTTTCATATCAATTAAAAATACCTTGTGTTTCATTCGTGGATCTCAAAATGTGGCCCCTTTCAGTATCCCTAGCTACTGAAGCTGCATAGGTCACCTGGGTATCTCCAAAGTTCCTGCTTGCCACATCACATCATACATACATAATTTTAATGGAAAATTTTGAGTGCCACAGAAAAGGAGGTTGGAAGTGATGTATGAATTCAAAGGAAGATGTCATTGGCTTGGGGAACTGGGGAATTCACATGTCTTCTAAGTGGCAAAATGACTAGAAAAGTTATGTTGTACCAGCTTAGATCATGCTGCCTAAATGCACAAAGAGGAATTCATTCACTCCAGGATAGCAGGAGTGTCTTTGAACTAAATTAAGGGATTTTCCGCTGGATCCTTCACCTTATTTAAGTCAATCACTTAACTTTCCTGGTGCACGTTTCCAGTTCCTTAGTCTGTAAAATGTGTAGAAAATTATAGACCTGGCATTCTCTGTTCCTATCGACACTGTTCCAACAGGACATGGTAAAGGTGTACATTTCAACTGCCACACTTGAGTGGTACATATGTTACATTTCTTGCTTTTTGCCCTAAATTATAAAACCTGATCTGACAGGAGGTGGAGCTCAGGCACTAAAGTGAGTGATGCAGAGCAGCTGTAAATACAGATGACGCTTCGTTTACTCACCCGCCGCTCATCTCCTGCTATGCGGCCCAGTTCCTAACAGGCCTCGGAGCAGTACTGGTCCACGACCCTGGGACTGGGGACTCCCAGTCTAGGTGATTCGCTACCATTTACATAGCGATGGGAACATGCGTATCTTCATCACTTTATGCCCGTAAATGCTTAAAAATGTCACAGGAAGAATATAGAAAAGATGAATGACATTGGTTTGCCCCTGAAAGGGGAATTTTCTTTTCCTTGGGGACAAGGTGGTAGAGAGATTTTTTTTTTCTATGTATAGTTTGTCATGACTTTTGGATGTGAAGCCGCATACACTAATTTATATTCAAAAATAAATTACTTCAAATATGTTTAAAGAAAAGAGGCACTAAAAAATACCGTTTCCTACATAGGAATCACCACCAGAGTTTTCTGAGGCCTCTTGCTCTTTGCTTCCTTGGCAAGGCTTTCTGAGTGACTGGCACTGCAGCCACACTGTCTCTACAGGAATAAGAGGAGTTTGAGCATTTGCAGGCAGCAGGGTATGAGGATGAGCTGGTGAAGGTGGCATCAGAGGAAGATGCATTGGCCAGAGTGAACAATTATTTTTACCTAAAGTGATACAATCAGGACACCTTGTGTCCAGTGACACTGGCTTTGCTTACCAGTCCTGTCCCCAAAATCATGTTGGCAAGGAAATAAAACAGATGTTTAAGTATTCCTGCCTTGTTTTTCCCTCCTGTTTCATTGTTAATGCTGACATGACTCCTACCTGACTTGATCTCATTAAGTACATTCATGAGACACCTCCTGTTGATTTCTCCTTTACCAAAAGGAGTGTCTAAGTAACCAGGAGGAATCCAAGAGGAGCACTTCTAAACTTACAGGAATGCTTTGTCTTTCCTGCAATCCTAGCCCAGCCCCAGCATTAACTCTGTAGCTTCTCTCTGGCTGGATGCAGGAGGTGCTGCAAGTCCAGAGACAGACCCCTTTCCAACATTTAGGTCCTGACCATGATATCCAGATATGGATAGCTACATTCCTAAGGTGAACAAGAGCAATTCCAGGCCAACAGTTTACTGTTGCATACTCTCTCCATTTTCTCCCTTAGGTGTCTTCCTTTTATGCAAGACTCTGAAGCTACTTGTGCAGGAAAAGTTTGTCTCTAGTTACTCCTTCCTGAACTGTCTTCATAGAGCCAGCTATGTTTTCTGCTCTGAAGTGCAAATGGAATTCCTGAGGGTTCTCCACTTCCAGTGTTCCTGGAAACACTAGCTGGATAGACTCCTCCCTGCATCCCCCTCACATGTATAAATTTGTGATTCTGTTTCACTAGCCTGTTTTATTCTTTCAGCAGCTATGCAGTTACTGTGGCAAAACCAGGAAGCTGCAATATTCACAGACACATTCACAAAAGATGCAATAACATCTGGCCCTGGAGGGCAGGGGTTTCATATTCCCATGGAAAATAATATGAACCTGGGTGACAGGATTAAATACACATATCATAGTAGAGTTTCAGCTCATTTGCCTAATACATTTGAAAATCACTCAATTTATTGCAAACTAAGATTTACGAAGCTCAGTTTTCAGGTTGACAAATTATCATCTGTCTACACATATTTCGTTGTTTTGCATAATTAATTCCTCCCCATAGTACGCAAGCATTTTCACCTACAACAAAACCACTCTATCTCTCATTCCCTTCCTGTTAGCAGCATGTAAATGATATTGATTCAGAAGATGCATATTCTTTTCCAAAGTATCTTCTGGAACACGACTGAGATTTTTATCCCAATCATTATCAGCTGTTTATTACCCTGCTTCCAAAAACCGCATTCATAAAAGAAAATTAGAAAAGGAAAAGTTGAGTCATAGGAAACAAGTACAATGCTGATGAAATGGATTCTCCTAATTCAGATTAACTAAACGTATCAGCTAGTGCTGCAAAACACAGAGAAGAAAGAAACTAATTAAAACCGGGTTTAACAAGAGGAAAAAATACACTGACTCATTTGCCTGAAAGATCCATAGGTAGTCTTGGCTTTAGTTTTGTTTATTTTATCAAGCAATTCAATAATGTCATCAAATACTAAGGGGTCTGTTTGTGTGTCTCTCAAACATGCTTTTTTCAGTGTTGTCTTCCACTATGGTTGGCTGTCCTCTTTATTCTAAGATGGCTTCCAGAAGCTTTGACAATAATTATACAACTCACAGTTCCAGCAAGAAAGAGACACCATCCTTGTCCTCAGCAAATGTCCTAAGTGTTACTTTAATTGGATAGGCTGTCACATGCCCAACATCGGGTCAATCACCATGGCCAGGCAGATTGCACAGATTTGTCATATACTCTATCTCTAGGACTGAGATGAAATCAGCTTTCCTAGAGGAACATGCATCCCTAACCAAGATTAGGAGCTCTCAGGAAGACAGAAATATCTGAGAAATGGGAGGACGGACAAGAAAGCTACCAAAAAATATTGACTACAGTTGAGGAAGGTGAATTGGAGAAAAATCTGAATTATAGAAGCCTTTCAACCTACACTTCTTTTAAAATATCCTATACTGCAGATCTTTTTTCTCACATACTTGCAGTAATTCAAATTAGGTCAATGAAGGGCTGACAGGCCCTCCCTTGAATGAAGATTGGCAATTAGCCTCTCAATTTATAGTATAAGCACACTGATTTTTTTTTTTTTTTTTTTTTTTTTTAGGAGGACTTTTACTTTAAAAGAGTTTGCTCTTTGAAGGCAAGTATATCGTAAAGCACATTTTGTAAAGTGCAGTTCATGTTTATGTGTTTGAAATCTTGAAATCACTAGGGTAGAAATGGGGAATGCATGGCAATGAAAGCCTTGAATTGAGCAGGAAATGGGGCATGAACGAGGTGCACTGCTACAGCCCTTCCTTCTTGGGAAAATTGAGCAGTGCAAGGAGCACAGAAGGCCTGGCTAAAAGAGTCTGTAATGGAGAATGGGCAAGTACAACAGGTCTGGATTTCCACCAGGTGAGTATTGGAGATTTTCTTCACATGGCTCCATCTTTAGCAGAGGAAACATAATCTCAGGATGCATTTATATTGTTCACATGGCAAAGGTTTCTCTGACCGGAAATAGCAAGAAAGAGATGGCACTTATCAGGCCTGACTGAGTCTTCCTGCTGCAGTGGAATTTGGATAACTTTACAATTACTGCCTAAGCAGAAATTGCAAGGATGCATCTGCTTCTCCCTATCCTATCCTGTGGCAGACATAACTAATCAATCATAACTAGTCAATCAATCCCTTTCTGCTAAACCTAGAAATGACTTCACAATCTGTCTTGATGAAGTGCTCCAGGGAGCCACTATCAATTGAGCAGACTTGAAAACAGAGATAAAACTTCATGGTACAGAACACATTTTAGCCTTTCCCACTTTCCTTTCCTGTGATGTTTCTCCTAAGGACACAATACATTTGGTGGCCCATTCATTCTCCAGGCCGTACTAAGACTTTTCTATGAATTCTCTTCTTCCTGAAGTAATCCTGTCTCCTCATGGCTCTCAGATGCCTCCTATGGGATCATTTTCTTCCAAGAGTATTGTGTTAACTGTGATTGCCAGTAGTTGGTTAATTTAACCTTCTTTTTGGTATCTACCATTCATTCCTGTCTTCAGGGTTCTTGCCTCTGCTCTCCATTATGAACCAGGCTGCAGATGCAGAATATTTCTTTTTTTTAGCTCCTCTGCATCTTAAATAAATGCACCCAGCTTTCCAGATTATGTAAGATTTACTTTGTTTAATGTGTGCCCATGACAGCTTAGCATTATTTCTTAGAATAAAGTCAATGTTCCCCACCTGCATCAAAATTTAGTAGGGTGGAGTTCTTACTTAAAATGCTATTTGGGGGCCTCAGTCTGAAGCCAATAAATCAGAATTTCTAATCTGATTTTTAGCTGATACCCAAGGTAATTCATAAACTCCTTAAAGTTTGAAAATATCTGCCACAGGAAACAGACAGAGGACTGGGGGAAAATCATGGTGAGCCTACCCAGACAGAAGGAGTCTTAAATGTCTTCAATAGTGGTATCTCCTGAGCTGTATTGATTTTTAGGTGGGGCAATGTCTGATCCTTCTTAAGCCATCACTGACTCATATCTTGTGATCCTTCTCTTCTGAAAGTCAGACCAGAACATACCCAGATTAAGAGGCAGGTCAATGGAATGTGTGCAGGGGCACCAGCCCAATAAGGCCACTAAAATATCACTGAAAACAAAACAAGGTAGAGAATACTGTATTTACCAGAATGCTCTTAGGAAGAGACATGTATGTGAGTTGCAGGAAATAATCTGATAGGTTGCTTGTGGGAGCAAACATCCACGAAACTTGTCCACATAATAACAACAACAATGACAATCATTCTGATGATACTGTAAGGGCCAAGAGAAAATTTCCCCTTTGCCCTCTGAAGGTTCACTGAAAAGTCAACTCACAAAAGGCAGATTAATTGGAGAAAAGGCATACAAAATATATTAAAGTGTACATGAGAGACTTCAGAATGAAGACCCAAACATACACAGGAAATTGTTAGTGGTTATGCTTAGGATCAACTTGTAGGGACAGCCATGTAGAAATATGACTGGACAAAATGAATGAAATCGAATGCTGATAGACTGAGTGGGGAGACCCAGCAGGGCCTGCCTGTCTAGATTCTACTTGGCATTGTTCTTTCTGGGTGTGGGGCAGGACCCTCTTTGGAATAGGGTCTTGTGACCTACAGTTGAACAAAATAGGCTGGGCTATTTTTTTATGGCCAGGTTTTAACACAGAAAGGCAGAGGGAAAGCTAAAGTAATATTTTTAGATTTTATGGCTGGCTTTGGGGAAGAGGGATTCTAGTTTCTATTGCTGGCCTTAGAATAGGGAGAGAATGGGACTGAGACAAGAGAACAGGAGGTCAGAAAAAAACTTTTGCTTCTGAGGCCTTCATTTTGGGGAATTGCTTTCTGAGTCCCATAATAACAATAATAGTATTAATCTATGGTCTTCTGAGGAGACTGGGTCTGGTAAATGGTAAGGCTTTGGTTTTGCTGCATGGAATGCTCAAGGCTCAGATTAGGAGCTGAAGGTTCTGGATGAGAAAATAGGCTAGGCCCATGCCTGTGGCCTTCCCTCATGCCGTACCAACTGTACAATGAGCAGTGCTTATGAACAAATGGATCAGCAAATACTCCAATTATATCACAGTTTTAGGAGGCACCAAGTTTTTAAGCTTCCCAGGAAACCTGGCTACTTTAGTCTGACCTGTCAGAACTGCCCACTTCCTTCATTTTATATTTTCATTCTTGGAAATTTTTCTACTGGGACCCCACCCCTTCTTCTCAAACTCAGCCCCATAGACCTTAGAGACCACAGGATTCATGCATTAAAAATAGAAACAAAAGCCAATTCAACCTCTAATATGTTAAATAAGAGGTATTTGCCTCTCTGAAGAAACTTCTGACAAGCATGACAAGCAATGACAGCTAATGCAAGTCTTGCTTCACACAGAAAGTCATCTCAGGCTATTCCTTGGTACTTTGTCTCTCTTCTGCCCGGGGGCTTTGAACCTGGGCATACAACCCAAAGTGGGCACTTGCCCGATCTCTCTCCTTCTAAAGATGTATTTCATCTCCTCTTCCTATTCAGGCAAAAGATCAGGTAATAGTTTGGTGCTCCCCTCCCCGCAACAGAAGGACCTGCATTATAAAATACAAACTCTTCACATTTGCAGAAAGATTGGGGGGCTTGCCACTAAAACTTCCCTACTAGGCATAAAATCCTGTGTCATTTTCTCCCTCTCTGATGCTGCTCAAGGCCAGCATTGGGCAACACTGGGAGAACTTAACACTCTCTCTCAGGAATATTCATTTAAGTGCCTTTTTGCATGAAGTAATTATTTTCATGGGAGATTAGCATGTGGCACACTCTTCACTTGCCCAATACTCCTAAACTGTCTAAAATACAGGAAGAGCCCTCCTAACATGGTGTTCTTTTTAGGAATTTAATAGGCTTCTGGTTCAAGATGGCAGCCTGAGCACAGAATTTGACTTCCATTTTCTCCCAAGTTTATATTAAAATTGTCACACACACACACACACACACACACACACCCTGTAACAGAGCAAGGAAAAAAATAGATACTATTACTAACTATTGAATTTGGAGGACTGTATGAAGGACACGGTGTAGACTTTATTTGATTGCCAGAGAAAAAGTAGAAGAATCACAGTTCAAGGTACTAGAGTAAAGCATCCGTCCTGTCAAAGGAGACAAGAGACTATCCAAGCTAGAGTCCTCAAATGCAAGAATGGACCTAGAGATCATCTTCGAGATATTTATTGAGGAATTGCATTTGAAAGGCCATATCAGTGGACCCTTGTCCCTTAAACAGTTTCTGAGAGCTACAAATTTTATCCTTGGGCTGCAGCTTTAGAACTACTTTAGAGAGAGAGTGGTTGATCTGTTGTTACAAAAAACAAAACAAACAACCAAATAAACAAAACAGAGGATCTATTATAATTGCTTTGTAGCAAACCACTCTAAAGTGAAACAGTTGAAAATTATTTCTTATCTCTCACCTTTCCATGGCTTGACTGGTTCAGCCTTACTGTTCTCTCTCCCATGTAGGTTCAGGCACATGGGACTGGAGCTGATGGAGCCATCTGAATCTCTCCTCATTCACTCCTCTGGTGCCTATGGTGCAAGCCATCCAAGTGGCTAGGATATCCAAATACTGAGGTGTCCGTCTCTTCATACAGCTTTCCATGTCGCTGCTTGGACTTCCTTGCAGTATGGTGCTTACAGGGTAGTTGGACTTTTTACATGATGACTGACTTTTCCCAGAACAAGTGTTCCAAGAGACAGGAAGTGAGAGCTGGCCCAGGATCAGAACTGATAATGTCACTTCAGCTGTATTCTCTGTGTCAAACCAGTCACAGAGCCCCCACAGACTCAAAGAAAGGGGGATCAAACTCCACCTTCTAATGGGAGAAGTGAACGATGATGTACATAGTCTTTAATCTATCCTATGTGAGCTCCTGGTGATGGTTTTGGGGAATGCAAGAGAAACAGAGAGAACCAAAGCACCAGGTGCTCCACTCCCAGGGGGCTTTGCATTGGTAATTATGGGGCTCCCTAGCCTGTTTCCTTGTTTCTGGACTCCAAGCATTACAAGGGAGCCTGCCTGTCGCCCTGTTTGATGACTGAGAGCTCATATTTAGACCTTCTATTTAAGGAAGAAGCCCATTATAAAAGAGACACACAACTGCTGAGGAAATGCACATTTGTTATCTGCACATACCAAAGTAGCTCTTCATTAAAAAAAAAAAAAGAAACCAATAACAGCATGAAGGAGGGAAATAAAAGAATCTTCGGGGAGAAGAGGAGAACTGTTTAAAATTATTCTGATTTCTGCCCACAGGCTTGAGAAGATACTGCTACCACAAATTAAGAGCAGTCTCTTTTGAAAATATATCAATCAGAATTTTAAAATCATTTTGAAATTAAGCTTTTCTTGCAATAATAAAGATTTTGCTTTATAGATTAAATAATAATATGGACAGAGATGAAGATCAAGTTGATGATCTGGAAGATAAAGTCAAGGAAATCTCTCAGAATTTGGGGCAAAAAGATAAGTGAAATGTAATAGAGAAAAGTTAAAAGTGGCAAATCTAGGAGGCCTAACAGCAACTAATAGATTTTCTAGGAGAGAACAGAGGCATAAAAGGGTAAAAAATTATAGAAATGTAGAAATTGAAGATAAAAATAAAATTCTCTGAGTGGATAATAGACATACCTCTTAAAATTGAATGTCTAGTGAGTATGGAGAATAATGAATGGGAAAATCGCCCATGTATAGACCGATCCTGCTGAAGTTTTCTAACTTAAAGGAAAAAGTGAATGTTCTTAAAGCTTCTGGAGAGAAAAAAAAAGGTCACTCACAGTGAAGATAAGCATACTGACATCCAATTCTGGTCAGCAATACTGGGTTTTAGGCAGAGGAACAATATATTCAAACTTCAACAGAAAACTATTTTGAATATGGAATTCTATACCTAGCCAAGCTATCAATAAAATACAGGGGCCAAAAATAAATGAAAGAAAGAGAGAAAGAAAAGGAAGGAAGGAAGGACGGACGGACGGACAGAAGGAAGGAAGGAAGAAGAAATAAAGAAAGAGAGAGAAAAAGAAAGAAAGAGAGAAGGAAAGAAAGAGGAAAGAAAGAAGAAATAAAGAGAAAAAGAAAGAAGAAGGAAGGAAGGAAGGACGGAAGGAAGGACGGAAGGAAGGAAGGAAGGAAGGAGGAAAGAAAGAAGAAATAAAGAAAGAAAAGAGAGAGAAAAGAAAAGAGAGAAGGAAAGAAAGAGGAAAAGAAGAAATAAAGAGAGAAAAGAAGGAAGGAAAGAAAGAAAAGAAAGAAGGAAAGAAAGAGGAAAGAAGAAAGAAAGAGAAAAAGAAAGAGAAAGAAAGAAGGAAAGAAAGAAAGAAAAAGAAAGAAAGAAGAAAGAAAGAGAAAGAAAAGAAAGGGCAAGCAAAGATGTAGCAAGTATATCACCTTTATTTCCTATAAATGAAGGAACCGCTTACCAAACTCCTCCCACAGAATGAAGAACAACTGCAGGAGGAAGGCTGGCATGAATGTAATTCAGAAGCAGAGGAAGCAAGCAAAACATCAAAAGAGAATATCTTGGGCTGGAGTGCTTGAAAATTAAAAAAAAAAAAAATCATATGTGTGCATCTGCCTACTCTTCTAACTTAGATGATCCTCTACAGGATCGATAGGGTTTGGCTGTGTCCCCACTCAAATCTCATCTTGAGTTGTAGCTCCCATAATTCCCACGTGTCATGGGAAGGATCTGGTGGGAGGTAATTGAATCATGGGGGCAGGTCTTTCCCATGCTGTTCTCATGATAGTGAATAAGTCTCACAAGATCTGCTGGTTTTATAAATGGGAGTTCCCCTGCACACACTCTCTTGCCTGCTGCCATGTAAGATGTGACTTTGCTCCTCACTCACCTTCCACCATGATTGTGAGGCCTCCCCAGCCCCGTGGAACTGTGAGTCAACTAAACCTATTTCCTTTATAAATTACCCAGTCTCAGGGACGTCTTTATTAGCAGCATGAGAACAAACGAATACAGGGATGACTGGGGATGACTAGGCTCCTCCTCGAACTCTCAGAAAGCCTTGGAGATGTGGAATGCAGGTCTTTCATCCTCTGTTGGGCACTCTCTCCCAACCTGATGAGGGCTTCTCCTGCAAGTTTCCTCCCTTCAGACCTCACCAAAGGAAAAGCTATCTGTCACTGTGCTCTTGTCATTCCAAAGGACATGGTCTGATCCTCCCAAGAAGCATCACTTGGTACCTTGCTCTGAGAGCAGTTCGGGGTGGCCTGTAGGCACCTCAGCATCCAGCCCCATGCTAGTCTCTCCTTCTAGTATGGAGGAACTCTCTCCTAGTGATGCCCCTTCTCTGCCTCTCACTTGATTGTTTGTTTGTTTGAAGGGTGAGGGAATAAGGTCTCTGTCCTATGAGAAAGAGGAGCAAAATTCCCCACAAACACTATACTTCAAAACTCTGGGCCGGGTGCAATGGCTCAAGCCTGTAATCCCAGCACTTTGGGAGGCCAAAGCAGGCAGATCATGAGGTCAAGAGATCCAGACCACCCTGGCTAACATGGTGAAAACCTGTCTCTACTAAAAATGCAAAATATTAGGCGGGTGTGGTGGCACACACTTGCAGTCCCAGCTACTCGGGAGGCTGAGGCAGGAGAATGTCATGAACCCAGGAGGCGGAGCTTGCAGTGAGCCGAAATCGCACCACTGCACTCCAGCCTGGGCAACAAAGCGAGACTCCATCTCCGAAAAAAAAAAGCAAAAAAAAAACTCTGAGGATTTTTCCCACCCATCACTTCTTTGCCACACTGCATGCTCATGGACTTCAGTAGAGGAGGGAGCTTTCCAGCTTCCATCTTTGCCTGACAAATCTCCAAACCAAAGGACCTAACTCAGCTCCCAGGCTGTGCCTCACTTCCTAATCCCACCTTGCAGCCCCCTGCTGAGGTGGGCTCACTAAGGCAGGGGCTTTCTAAGGCAGGCTGTGGTGCTATCAACAAGGAAAATCATGTCTGCATCCAAAATGTCAGAATATTTTCTTGACTGTGGCCATTCATATATCATTCTGCCTCTCTTTACATTTGAAAAGACAAGAGTATTAATTAACATATAACTTGATGTAAAAACATAAATAGAAATCATAACAAAAGTCTAACCTTTAAAGGATTCTAATTTAAAATCTCTGAGAAAGCCAGTGATTATTTTATTGATATGGTTTCTCTACCAACTTTCAAAACCTGCAGGTGTTAAATTAGCTGCACAAGAATTTCTCTCCACTTCCGAGTCTGCAGTAGAAACATGCTAATGAGAATTAGAGGAAATTAATGAGAGAGGGTCTAGGAGACCAGGAGAGAAGTTCAGCATAGCTTTCTGTGTGGTAAATTTTCAGAAAAGTTGCTTTAATTTACCATGACCAAAGAGCTTATAAGTAAAAAAAAAAAAAAGAAAAAAGAAAAAATATATATACAAATCTACACCCTTAACCATTTCATTCTTCTAACATAGGTCTAAAAATGCTAAAGGTAACATCAGTGTCAAAGAAGCTATTGCCAGAAAAAAAAAGAACAAACACCCAGAAGCCAAAACAAAACAAACAAAAAGAGCAATAGTAAAGCACCCCCACACTTGAGTCCCCAAGACCGAGCAACAGTAAGAGTGATATTGATGCTGATGGTGATCCAGTTATCATATAAACTCTGACTTCAGCATGAAAGATGGGCCTAATTGTAGGTCTTTAGCAAGCAAAAGTCATTCTGCAGATAAATGAACTGAGGCACAGAGCAACTAAGATGGAGCCAAGACAATTCCTAAGGTGTGTTACAATGTTGGGGCTTGAATGCATGTCTAGATACCAAATCTGCTAAGCCATGTTAATGGTGACACACACATTGTCAAGCATGTTCATGTTAACACTGATTCTGGGTCCAGTGATGTTAATAACCAAGAGGGTCGTGAATATGTTAAGGCTGATCTTACCAGAGTAGATAGATAGGCAGATATGAACAGGGCAGGATAGGACCCCAAAGAATGTTAGGCGATTGTCAGGCTACTGGAAACAGAGAGGGGAAAATTTCCCAACAACCAGGAAACATCTTGAGTTTGTGGGGAGCAACTTCCCTATAAGAACTTAAAAATTGAGTAGAGGTGTCTAGGCATGCTGGTAAGGGGCAAAATTGGCAGAGTCTGGCCAGCATATGACCTTCCTCTGGGGGCGCTAGACTGGTAAGGGAAAATTGCCGTTAAGAGAGCATGCGCATAGCTTCGACCTCCAAAGGGCATGTGCAGCCCCTCCCAGATACTGACAAGTCACTGCGCATGTGGTGATTAGCCAATAGCCTGCCCAAGGCAAAGGATGAGGGGAAGAGACTGGGAAAGAAAACAGGAAATAGTAAGTCTGTAAGAGCCCTGAACCAAAGATCAGGGGGTGCACTCAATCTTTTGAGTTGCCTGCTTGGCCCCTTCAAGTATACTTTTCTTTGCTTCAATAAGCTCTCGTTTCTGCCTTAAATCTACTTTTGTCTCTTGGTCAAATTATTTCTTCCAAGGAGACAAGGACAGAGGACCAAAGACCCCAACCGGACGCACTGCCAGTAACAATCTGAAGTCCTACACTGAAGCCTTTACTAGTATTCCACTGAATTCAGTCTGGTGAATATTTATTGAACACCTACTATGGTAGACACTGTTTCTGACCTCCAAGAATTCATGGTTTAGCAAGGAAAACAAATGACCAGTATGCAAACAAATAAATATAAGCCAACGTGACAAACACTGAACAACATGTTATGGGAACAGAGATGAAGAAGAAGGAATTAAACCTAGCTTGGGCATAAGAGGTGGGGGAAGCATTCCGGAAAGAGTAGAGAAAAGTGGTGTTTTTTTTTTTTTTTTTTTTTTTTTAGAGATGAGTGCCAATTTGAACTGGCTCTTCAAAGAAAAAATAATGAGAAGAGTAGGGAAGCGTGAACAAAACTAGGGTCCTGAAAGTGCACAGCGAGTCTGGGGAAAGGTGGGTGCACGTGAGTTACAGAGAGACTGGAAACATCAGCTGGAGCTTAGCTGGGTTTATATAACCTTCTGTGCCATGAGAAAGATTTTGTTCTTCCTCCTGAACTGATAGAGAGAATAGAGGATTTTTAGAATGGGTGACACACGGGGTCCAATTTCTATTTTATAAAATGATGCTGTTGGTATTTCAGAAAGTGGTTGGAAGGATAGTGAGCCTGAAGGCAGAAAGATCAACTAAACAGCGATAGGAGAAAGAAACAAATATAACAACGAAATAATAGGAGACAGACACAAATGCCTGACCAAAGCCAGGCTGGTGGGGACAGACAGGAGAGCCAGGTTATGAGTGAGATGTCATGGGTAGAATTGACAGGTGTTTGTGCCGATTGCATGTGAGAGCTAAGCACCTTGTACTTTTGGCCAGAGCATTGCTGCTGGCTATTCACAGTGATGATGGAGCTAGGCTGAAGCTCCTCATTCCTCTCCACATTCCGGTCTTTGACTGCTAGGCTGGTTCTTGAGAGCCAAACTCATTTTTGCTTCTGCTTTCCTATCGCCCCTGGACTATTGTATCATGGATCCTCATTCTTCAGGTCTTGTTAAGTGTTGAACTGGGTCCCCATTAAAATTCATAGGTTGAACCCTAATCCCCAGTACCTCAGAATGTTATTTTATTTGAAAAATATAGCCTTTACAGAGGTAGCCGAGCTGAAATGAGATCATTAGAGTGAACCCTAATCCTATATAAATCCTATATAAAAAGAAGAAATTGGGACCTATATAAAAAGAAGAAATTAATCCTATATAAAAAGAAGAAACAGACACCCATGCAGGAAAAAACTCATGTGAAAATGAAGGCAGGGGTCAGCATGATGCCTCTTCAAGCCAAAGAATGCCAGAGTTTGCTAGAAACCACAAAAGCTGGGTAAGAGGCATGGGACATATTCTCCCTCATAGCCTCAGAAGAAATCAACCCTGCCAACATTTTGATCTTGAATTTTTTTTTTTTTTTTTTTAGATGGAGTCTCCCTCTTGTCCCCCAGGCTAGAGTGCAGTGGTGCGATCTCAGTTCACTGCAACCTCTGCCTCCTAGGCTCAAGTGATTCTCCTGCCTCAGCCTCCCAAGTAGCTGGGATTACAGGTGCGAGCCACCAGTCTGGCTAATTTTTGTATTTTTAGTAGAGACAGGGTTTCACCATGCTGGCCAGGCTTCTCGTTTCTGCCTTAAATCTACTTTTTTCTCTTGGCCAAATTATTTCTTTCAAGAAGACAAAGACCAAGGACCAAGGACCCCAACCGGACACACTGCCAGTAACAATCTGAAGTCCAACATTGAAGCTTTTACTAGTATTCCACTAACTTCAGTCTGGTGAATATTTATTGAACACATACTATGCTAGACACTGTTGCTGACCTCTAAGAATTCATGGTTTAGCAAGGAAAACATGGTTTAGCAAGGCTTGTCTCGAACTGCTGACCTCAGGTAATCCACCCGCCTTGGCCTCCCAAAGTACTGGGATTATAGGCATGAGCCACCATGCCCAGCCTTGATCTTGGATTTCTGGCCTGCAGAACTGAGAGATGACACATTTGTGTTGTTTAAGCAGGCCAGTGGGTGGCCCTTTTTTTCTGCAGCCCCACTAAAGTAATACAGGTCTCAGCTCAAACAGCTTTTGTGACTACACAATCTAAAGCAGTGCCTCCCCACCACTTCACCTTGTTTTATTGTCTTCATAATCGTTAACCTTACCTTATCGTGTCAATGTGTTTATTTAGTTGTTTTGTCCGGTCTCCTCTTCTCTGTCTCCTACCCAGCCACACACTGTCATGCTACACTTAGAATGTGTGCTCCAGGACTCTGGGGAATTTTCCATGGGTTTTGCTATATCCACAGATTGTAGAATAACCTGGCAATAGTGGGCAATCAGTACATATTTTATTGAATGAATGAAAACATAAGTGATTATCATTCTTGACACTAGGATGAATTCTGGCGTGAATTCCAATTAAAGTGTTATTGTTTGTCCTCATCGGCTAGGGTTGAGTTTGAGAGGCTTATCCTCCAGTGTGGAATCATCTGAAGGCTCCTTCCCTCAATGTCTGGGCTGGGATGACTTGAAGAGTAATGCATGTCCACCACAACACCTGGATGAGTCTCTCCATGTGGCCCAGCTTCCATACTGCAGGGCAGCCCCTGCTTAGTTGGACTTAGGTGCTGGGTTGGGACTCCAAGTAGGTGAGCTCCAAAGAACAAGGTGGAGGCAACACTGCCTTTCATGGCCCAGCTTCGGAAGTCATACATCACTTCTACCATACTCTGTTGATCGAAGCAGCCATAACCCCATGGGCATTCAAGGAGTGACGGACACAGACCTACTTCTTGATGGTATGGTGGCAAGATCACACTGCAGGGGAGGATCTGCGATGAGAGATATTTTGTTGCAGCTATCTTTAGCAAATAGAGTTGCCACGAATTCTTATTCCAAACCTGAGTTTTGGGTCTCTCTTCAAAAGATTCTGATTCCTGGGTCTCAGTTCAAACTTAGAAGACCTTTTGGGGGTCCTGAGAATACAATCTTTATAACAAACACTTTAGGCATTTCTGGTGCTGGGATGCACAATCCCGTTGTCTGAGAACTCTTCTCTGGGGCCAGTTTAATGTCTCCTGGCAGCTGCTCTTCTGCAATTTAAGCGCACAAGCCAGTTTTCTATTGCACTCTCTCCGTAATGAGAAAATGCTGAGATATCATAAGCCAAAATGATAGGGCTCCTAAATCTATAAAAACAAGCCATTACTGTAACAATATATAGAGATAAAATGACTATATTTACACATAAAAATTTTAAATAGTATTGGAGAAATATTACAGAATAAAAAATCCCAGGCCAATTTTATGCTCCTATGAATGCAATAGTTCTCCATTTCTGCCTAATGACACTGCTAGTATTCACCCAATCCTAAATTATGAATTTACTGTAACTCCCTTCCCAATGTCAGACTTTCTCGAGCTATCCTTGTGCTATCTGTAATCACTAGGTATGTTTTAAAAATGCCTCCAGTTGGCATTTTTAAGAGATAGCCATCCCGCCTCTCACCTTAGCTTTTGGGTAACATTGGTTTTTCTTGCTCATTGTTCTCTGATCCATATTCACCCTCTTCCTTTCAGATAATGTCAAGACACCACAAACTGATATGATCTTATCATTACAGTTCCTAGGATTATCTTATTCTGAATTTAGGTTTTCTTTCAACATTTTTATAAACCCATCTCAAATCACTTGCAGGCCTTTGTGAGAAATTACACTAGCTTGCATCACTTTAAAAAAAAATTAAAGCCTCTCACTTCCCTGAAAAGAGTTGAACCTAATTTATTTCCAGAAATTGTCCTCGAACTTATTCCTTCCACCTCTCATTCCCAATCCTGTAAACATAACCTAAATATAGCAAAGAAGTCCTTAAGTGAAGACTTAGAAGGGTTTTCTTGCAGTTTGCTAGGGGCAGAGCATTTTGGGCTGTGCACAAGCAACTAAAGAAATTGCTTGTTCATTTTGGGAGGCCAAGGCTGTTGGGTCACTTGAGGTCAGGAGTTCGAGACCAGCCTGGCAAACACGGTGAAACCCCCTTTCTATCAAAAATACAAAAAAAATTAGTCGGGTGTGGTGGTGTGCCCCTGTAATCCCAGCTACTCGTGAGGCTGAGGCAGGAGAATCACTTGAACCTGGGAGGTGGAAGTTGCAGTGAGCCAAGATCTTGCCATTGCACTCCAGCATGGGGAACACAGCAAGAGTCCGTCTCAAAAAAATAAAAACAGAAAAATAAGACCTGAGTCCAGTACACCCCATAGGGGTCAGGCAAGGCAGAAGCTGAGCTAATGGCTATTAGGAGAATGACAGTAAAACGAGGTAGCCAGGAACGTCACAGGTGGCTCTTCCATGAATCAGAGGATTTTTAAGCCCAAGGCCTCACCACTCTTAAGGAAGTACCTGGGAATCTCCTTGAATGATATAGAGTGGTAAGCATGCTGATTCTAGTGGTGCCCACAGCCAGTGATGCTCAGAGTGGTGTGGGTGATGATACTTGGGGACCCCATCTCTGGAGGGCAGCCGTGACCTGGTCCTCAATCGAGCTGCCCTGGGCTCCTCAACACCAGCTGGCCAGACTTGCAGGGCAGGTGCTTCCTCTTTCTTTCCTTGGGCTGCCCAAAGTAAAGGTCATAGCAAAAGGAAGGAGGTATGAGCTCACAAGGGAGGGATCCCCCTGGGTTCCGGAGATTGGAGCATCAAGAGAGAGGATTCCTGAATCATCGCAGGATGCTGGCCTTTATGAAGTTAATTAGGACTTCAGTTGTTTATGATAATGATTGTAATCATGACTACTTTAGAGATTACTTATAGCTCTGCGAGGAATACTTTCTGCAAATCTGTGTTGTTTTCCTTTGTATTGTTGCAGCCTTTCTCATCTTTCCTCCCCCTCCTTTTCTAACAAAGTCTCACCCACCTGCTATCCACCTTCTCCTCTTCCATTTCCTCCTTTTCTTCACCCTTTCTCATTTAGAATACTTGAATCATAGAAAGAGTTGGAAGCCAACTCAAGACCACCTCATCTGACCTCTCCCTTTTACACCTGCATAAACTGCATCCGGAAAGAGGAAGTGACAAGTTATAGTCACACAATTGGCTTGTGACAGATCTGAGACAAATACCTAGGACTCCTGGGGCCATCTGATATTCTATTTGTTGCTTCCAACAGCTGCATCTTCCACATTTTTTTTTCATTGCCTGGCTTCCTCCCTCCTCTTTCTGACTCCAGGAAAGATGAATGGGCTCCCTAGAGCTCCCCAAACGAGAAAAGCTAAGTGTTTGTGGTGTGAAGAGCTTGCAAGTGGCAAGCACTGCAGTCCAGAAACTGCCATCTGAAGTCCTTGTGGACTCCGTGCCCAAACTTGTCCCAACAGAGACCCACACCTCCGTTTCCCTCTAGCATGGAGAACTGGAGGGGTCATTCTGAGTTGCAAAGTGAAAATTGGTTGTTTGGTAAGTAGCTCACGCCAGGAGCCACTGAATCCCAGCTGTAAGTTACTGACATTATTGCCAATATCAACTTTTCTGCTGCAAATGAAGCTGCAAATGAAATGCTGGTTTCCAGCTGGGCGCCTCCAACTGTGTGTGAATTGTTTGCAGGCATGCACACTGCAATGTTGGCCCTTTCCTAATCATTTATTTTTCTTGTCTTTGCACAGGTCATGGTTGATGCCTGGGAGCCTCCTGGAACTCACCCCTACAGACCAAAGTCACAGAAAACTCAGCTTCTGCTGTTTCTTCTCCATGTGGGGCATCTATTATGATGATAGAATCCTAAAATGTTTGAACTGAAAGGAACCCCAGGGATCACCACTTGCCCTATTTCTTCATGTTACAGATGATGAAACTGATGCCCAGATAAATTAGAATCCAGCAAAAGTTAGCGACAAAATTGCGAAGCATCCTAGCTTACAACGCAGGCAGAAGATGGGAAGGAGGAGGTGATATTTTTTGAACTCCTACTGTGTGCCAGGCTTACAACTTGCAGCCCCATTTAATTTTCAAGTGAGGGCTTTTCAAAGCAAGGGCAGTGATGTTACAGGAAAGGGGTCCCGATCCAGACATCAGGAGAAGGTTCTTGGGTCTTGCGCAAGAAAGAATTCAGGATGAGTCCATAGAGTAAAGTGAAAAGAAGTTTATTAGGAAAGTGAAAGAATAGAAAAATAGCTGCTCCATAGATAGATAGAGCAGTCCCAAGGGCTACTGGTTGCTCATTTTTATGTTTTTGTTGTTGTTGTTGTTTATGGTATGCTAAGCAAGAGGTGGACTATTCATGCCTCCCCTTTTTAGACCATATAGGGTAACTTCCTGACCTTGACATGGCATTTGTAAGCTCTCATGGCACTGGTGGGAGTGTAGCAGTGAGGATGGCCAGAGGTCACTCTCGTGGCCATCTTGGTTTTGGTGGGTTTTAGCCGGTTTCTTTACTGCAACCTGTTTTATCAGCAAGGTCTTTTTGACCTGTATTTTGTACCAACCTTCTATCTCATCCTGTGACTTAGAATGCCTTAACCATCTGGGAATGCAGCCCAGTAGGTTTCAGCCTCCTTTTACCCAACTTCTATTCAAGATGGTGTTGCTCTGGTTCACACACCTCTGACAGTAAGACTCCACCTGGTTGAAGGCCTTGGCCAATATCACAAAGTGCCAAGTGGAGGAGCCAGTAGGAAGGAGGCTGTGTGGTCTCCCTCTGAAGCCCCAGTTTGTTCTTTATTCTACAGCCTGGTGAAATCTTGAAAGTGGACTCTATCTGTTCTGAAAGCACTCAGAAATTGAAGAGAAAGTAAGGTCTTCCCTCAGTGACATGACCTTCACCATCTCACCTTGCCCAGCAACTGCTTCTGTTCTCTTGCTCTGAATTGTCCTGTGCAACCTACTAAGGCATGTTGCCTGCAAGGATCATTTAGAACATTGGACAAGGCTCCTTGAGATCCCCCAGTAGCGGTGCCCATGATCTCAGCAGTGTGATTCAACTCAGGTTTAGCATATACATGCCTATTTTTGTTTCTTCACCAGAAAGCTGTGTTGCTAAAGGAGGTGGGAAATTCACTTGGGTTTATCAAATAGGAACTCAGTCTAGAACCATCTTCATGGGTTGGGTCCCACCCCAGAGCCCTTTCCAAACACATGAGGATTGCAATAGTGGTATTTTCATTTCTGCTTCCACTTCTCTGGCAAATGGGATTCCAAGGTCATAAAAACAATCTCATTTTTTAGGCTCCTTGACTCTTTGTATTCATGGCTCAGTATTAATTTTGTTTATTCTAGTTGGTATTACTCTTCAGCTTTCTATGTGTCTACATGTGTCTAGTACTTGTACAATTTGTTAGAACCAACCCAGTAATGTTTATAAACATTATTTTGATAACATCTGTCTTCCCCCATCAAAATATAAGTGAAAATGATGCCAAAGGTTTTCACCATGGTATATGGCAGATGCTCAGTAAATATGAATGAATGAAGGAAGGAAGGAAGGAATGAATGAATGAAATAACAATCCTTTCTAAAAATCTGCCAAAATGGAAAGACTAAGAAATTTTAAATTTTGCAATTGTTTAAGAATGATGAATAAAACGTTTAGAATAAAGCACTCTTGTAATCACCTGATGGGCTCATCTTGCCTGCTGCTCAGAAAAGCTGATGCACTGAGAAAAGCAGATTTTTGCAACAGAGAAAGAGCTTAATAAATGCAGAGCCAGCTAAGTGAAAGGACAGGAGTTAATTATTACTCAAATCAGCCTCCCCCAAAATTCAGAAGCTAGAGTTTTTAAAGGATAGCTTGGCAGGCAGGGAGCTAGGGAATGGGGAATGCTGATTGGTTGGGTCAGGGATGCAAAACCATAGGGTGTCAAAACATGTCCTCTTGCACTGAATCAGTCCTGGGTGGGGTCACAAGAAAGATAAGCCAGTTTACCAGTCTAGGTGGTGCCAGCTAGTCCATCAGAATGCAGGGCCTGAAAACTACTTCGAACACCAATCTTTGGTTTTACAATAGTGATGCTAGCTGTAGGAGCAATTGGGGAGATTAGGAATCTTGTGACCTCTGGATGCATGACTCCTGAGGCATAATTTTTACTCTTGTGGCTAATGTGTTCATTTTATGAAAATGGTCTGATCCCCAAGCAAGTAGGGGGTTTGTTTTGGGAAGGGGCTATTATCATCTTTGTTTCAAAGTTAAACTATAAACTAAATTCCTACCGTAGTTAGCTTAGCCTGCACCTGGGAATGAAGGAGGGCAGCTTGTAGGTTAGAAGGAAGACGGAGTTGGTTACATCAGATTTCTTTCGCTGTCATAGTTTTCCTACATCAGATTTATCTCACTGTCAAAATTTTTGCAAAGGTGGTTTTACTCTCATTTAGCTTTGCTCTTATTTGGTCTTTAATGCCACACTCGTATTTTTAAAAGTTGTATCCTGGGCATCTCAGTTTATTGGGGGTAGCACTCAGTTCCAGACTCAGCACTGCTATTCCAGGTCCCCTATAACAAGCTGCTTTGCATCTGGGGTCCTCATTTTCCTCAATTGTAAATTAAGGGTGTTGGAGTCAATGGGTTCTTTATTCCCTCTAGTCTCATCTTAACTGGATGTTATGGGAAACTATGAGCCACACCAGATCGAGAGAATATCTGTATGATACAACTTTTTCATGAACAATACACTTTTGTTTCCTGGTTGTACTGCTAGGTGCATATAGAAATGAAGAAGAACTCAAGGCCTCACTTACGTCTGAACCTCTTGAAACCGACTTGTAATTGAAATGGGTTCCTTCTTTAATCCTCATTCTTTGCCATGGGTGACAGGAAACACTCATGCCACCAATAAATCATATTTGCCATGTACAGCTGCTTCTCCTTACCCCTCCATGAGAGACTCCAGGTTTTTCTAGGGAGCCCTGTGAAGCTGGTGTGTTGTAAGTAGCTGCCCTGTGACCCCCATGCCTTATTTGTATGGGCAGAGAAAGGCCCAAGTGAGAGAGAATGGGAATTGTACAAAAGTAGAACAGTGTTCCTCAAAGTGTCTTCCAGGAAATGTCTGATAAATACGATGCTCCCTCAAATGTTTATCACTGTCAAAGAAGTCTGGGAAATGCTCCCTAATCAAGTCAGCCACTTCCTAGACATACACAATCCACTCAACAGATATGAGTGTGTGAATACTGACACAATAAACAAACCTCTTCAACTCTATTTCATCCTGTTTCCTAAGTATATTTGACCACAACAGCCTATTTTTCCTCATCACCCTTATTCATAGCCTACAAAATTCTTCCCTGTTACATATTCATGGCAAGCACAGAGATGCTGTACTGTACAATGCAGTGGCCAATGCTAGCCTAGGGCAAATATGCAAAGAAAATAAAGTGTGCTTACAATGCCTCCCATTTCACTTTCTGTGAACTTCTCATCTCTTAGAGTCCAGAGCCCTCCTCCTCATTGCTTTCTTTCAGCATGAAACCATTAGATTCTGCTCCACACTGATTCATTTCATTGGAATGAAAGTTGGTTTAGGAGCTATACATGTTAATTTATGCTGATACATTTACGTACATTAACATAACGCTGATAACGCTGATCAGTTAACCTAACACGGATAAGTGAACAACATAGATCTAAGCAGGGGATTTTCCATCACCCAAGAGAACATATACTGTCTCAAGGGGAATTTAAGTACCTATTTGTGAAAAATACTGCTGAAGAATAGAAAGGTAGTATCAATCCGGAGACAAATAAGAACTTACATTTGAAAAGGATCTATTTCAGAATCAAGAATGAATCATTAGCACATGATTTTAGCATTGTCAATAGAGCAGAAATCATTATTTCCCTGACCTATAATAAAGAATCTTCAAGGCGAGAGTAGGCTAAATGAAAAGATAACCGGGTAAGATGAAAAAAGAGGTGGAAGAATATGGCCATGAAGCTGACATTTGAACAGCAATCATAGAGAAAAATAGAACGGATCCTGTAGAAAATATCATATGAGTGACACAGATGATAACAAATTGGTATAGTTCTCCAAGAATATAGAGGAAATGGGGAAAATTCCAATTAGAGAAACGATAGATAATGAAAACAGAGAATGTAAAATTAGTGACCAAATAATTATTGTTCTAAAAGTAGGAAACAGAATTATTTAACTACAGAAATAATCAATGATATATTAGAAGAAGAGCTTCCTGAGATGAAGAGACTTCTGTCTATGGAGTGAAAGATTCACTGCACAGTAAAATGTATATGACTTATTTTGAGAACCTAGAAAAAATAATTAGTAAAAAAAAAAAAAATACGTGTACTTCCTCAATAAAACCACTGTTAACATTTTGGTGTATCGTTTTAGCCTTTGCTCTTTTCATATTTTGTACAGTTATGCTATTATTTAGAAAGAATTTTGAAAATTCTATTATGTAAAAGAGATAAAATCAAGGATTTCATTTATGCTTGGGCCATTAAAAAAGAATTGGTGTTTTCTTAGGAAACACATCCAAAGAAACACAGTCTGGAGACTGACATTTCATTGCTGCCTACAAATGATTCAATCCCACAACTGGGCAAGTCACTACTTTATGTTTTCATTGTCTTTTATAAACAGTTTTTTCATTACCTGGTGGTGACGGTGGCAGTGGACATTAGGGTGGAAGATTCTTGAAAGACCAAGGGGCCTCACGGGTGGGGACATTGGGCAACTCTTCTTCCTCATTTTAGATATGTCTTTCCAAGGGTAAACCTGGAAGTTTGGGGTTTTGTTTTACAAAGTCCTGATCCACATCCATTGCTGAATTTTGTTTAGAAAAGAAAACAAAAGCACAAGGTCGTGACTTGCCCAGTTGGGGGATTGAATTATTTGTAGGCAGCACTGGAATGCCAGTATCCAGATTGTGTTTCCCTGGTTGTCTTCAGGAAAATTACTGACAACTCTCTGTGTAAAGTGATTCAGAAATCGACTTGTCTTAAGGTAGGAGGCAGGACAGAATAAAGCAAGACTCTTTTCTATTCTGTTGGCTTACCTCCATGGTGCCATTGGATCCACTTCTAGCCATTCATTCCAGGGTTTTATCACCGTAATTAACATTGCTGTGTGGAAATAATAAGCCTGTAGGAAACCGGGGGAGAGAACTAAGGTACTAATGAGCACATCAATTACAATAATGATAAATTTGCTGTCATTCCAACCATTGATCTTCACATCACTCAGCTGTTGATTGCAAGTGAGCAGAAGGAAGGAAAAACCTCCTCTAATCCCACCACCCATTTAATTACCATTAACTCTTAGGTGTATGTCTTTTGAGGCTTTATGCTGTGCAAATTTTATACATAAATTTGATCATATGCTACAGTTTAAATCGTAGACTTATTATTTTAAATTCCACTATTTTCCCTGATTTGAAAAGGAATAGATATTCACTGTAGACAATTTTGGAAAATAATTTTAAAACCATCCAAATTTCCATCACCTGGATATAACATTCCTAGCATTTGGAGTATATCTTGTAGTAGTAAATATCTTTATCGTCTTTCCTGATTGTAGCAGTTTTAGAAACATATTGTAAGAATTCAAACAACACAGAAATATAGAAAGCAGAAAGTGAAACCCCTTTGTTATCATGCCCTCCCCAAAATGACCACTGATAAGAATTTTCGTATTCATCCAGAATTTTTCTTAAGCATAGACACATGTATGTGTGTGTGTGTTTTAAAAAAAAGGATTATATACAGTTTTAAATATACAATATTCTCTTCTCCCATCTTCTTTTTGCATTGAACAACTTGATATGGCAGTAGTATTATTTTTAAACTTTCCTATTAATTCATTTTTAGATTTCTTGCAATTTTTCTACTACAAATGCATGTGCAGAGACTATCATCTAATTGTGTCTTTTCACACTTGCATAAGCATCTCTGGAGGAATCACAGGTCAAAAGGCTTATAATTTTCTTTTTTTTTCTTTCTTTTTTGAGACGGAGTCCTCGTTTTCTCTCCCAGGCTAGAGTGCAGTGGCATGATCTTGGCTCACTGCAACCTCCGCCTCCCAGGTTCAAGCAATTCTCCTGCCTCAGCCCCCCAAGTAGCAGGGATTGCAGGTGCCCACCACCGTGCCCGGCTAATTTTTGTATTTTTTAGTAGAGACGGGGTTTCACCATCTTGGCCAGGCTGGTCTCGAACCCCTGACCTTGTGATCCACCCGCCTTGGCCTCCCAAAGTGCTGGGATTACAGGCTTGAACCACCGCACCCGGCCTCAATTTTGTAGTTACTAGCACTGCTCACCAAATATCTCTGCCTCCCAGGCATCTAGTAGAATTGCTGCACCACGCCAAGGCTTACAATTTTCAAATGTTGATGTACATTATAAATCTTAAAATTTATTGTCCTCTAAAGGGGATATTCTAGTCCTACTCTCACCAACAATGTATGAAATTCCCTATTTAGGCAATATTGGAAATTTTCTTTTTTTTTTAAGTTTAAAAATCTCCATTTGAACTCACTGCCACATTCATTATTATTGATCACTCTGTTATTCATGAAACCCTTCTTTCTTGACTTTTGCGATACAATTCTCTCCTGATTTTCTCTTCTATTTTGGATCACTTATTACATTTTTGTTTCTGTTTTTACACCTTTAGAGGTATAATCAATAAACAAATAACCACCTATATTCAATGTAGTGTAAAATTTACTCAGTTTACACATGTATACATCCGTGATACTATCACCACAATTGAGGTAATAAACATACTCCTCACCTCTAAGTTTCCTTGTGCATTTTTGTTTCTCTGTGTGTGTGTGGGTGTGAGGTAAGACGACAACATGAGATCTACCCTCTTAACAAATTTTGAAGTGCACCTTACTGCATTAGTAACTGTAGTCATGATGTTGTACAGCAGAGCTCTAGAGCTTTTTCTCATCTTGTATCACTGAAACTTTATACCCATTGAATAGCAACTCTCCATTTCCCTGTCTCTTTAGCTCTTGGCAGCCATTCTACTCTCTGCTTCTGTGTATTTGCCTGATTTAGATTCTATACGTAAGTGGTATCTTGTAGTATTTGTCCTTTTGTGACTGGCTTATTTCACTTAGCATAACGTCCTCCAGTTTTATCCAGGTTGTCACATATGACAGGATTTTCTTTTTTTTTTTTTTTTTTGAGATAGAGTCTCACTCTGTCGCCAGGCTGGAATGCAGCGGCACGATTTCGGCTCACTGCAACCTCTGCCTCCCAGGTTAAAGTGATTCTCCTGCCTCAACCTCCTGAGTAGCTGGGACTACAGGCACGCGCCACCACGCCCAGCTAATTTTTGTATTTTTAGCAGAGATGGGGTTTCACCATGTTGACCAGGATGGTCTCAATCTCTTGACTTCGTGATCTGCCCACCTCGGCCTCCCAAAGTGCTGGAATTACAGGCGTGAGCCACCGCACCCTGCAAGGATTTCCAGTTTTTTAAGGTGGAATCATATTCCATTGAATGTATTTACCACACTGTCTTTATCCATTCATCTGTCAATGGAAACCTAGGATGTTTCCATGTCTGTTGTGAATAATGCTGCAGTGACCATGGAGGTGCAGATAGCTCTTCCAGATCCTTATTTCAATTTTTCAAATAAATGCCCAGAGGTCGGACGTGGTGGCTCGCACCTGTAATCCCAGCACTTTGAGAGGCTGAGGCAGGTGGACCACTTGAGGTCAGGAGTTCGAGACCAGCCTGGCCAACATGGTAAAACCTCATCTCTACTAAAAATACAAAAATTAGCCCGGCGTGGTCGTGGGTGACTGTAATCCCAGCTACTTGAGAAACTGAAGCAGGAGAATCACTTGAACCTGGGAGGCAGAGGTTGCAGTGAGTTGAGATGGTGCCATTGAACTCCAGCCTCCGCACAAGAGCAAAACTCCATCTCAAAAAATTAAAATAAAACAAAATAAAAATAAATATCCATAAGTAGGATTGCTGGATTAAAAATCTGAAAACTATAGAATCTCATTATTATTTTAATTTGCATTTATTTCATGACCAATAAGGCTACGTATATTTTTATGTTTATTGCCATTTTCACTGTTAAGTTCTGTAAATTCCTGTTGATACCCTTTCCCCATTTTCTTTTGGATGGTTTGTAACTTGTAGGAACACTTCACACATCATAGGTATCAACTTCGATATAAGTTTTAAATAAACAAAATGTCCACAAGTTTTTTGACAATGAAAATATCAACATATTGCTTTAGGAAGAATTTTTTTTCTGATAGCAAAAAATAGATATTTTTGACTTCCTAGTTCTCTTGGTGCAGTGTGCCAACTGTGTAAATAACATAACTGTTGCTAACAAATGGCATAACAAAACAATACACGATACCATTTTAAATGATAAACAAACCACAAATATTGTGAGCTGGACAATATGGCACAAGAAAACATATTTTCTGGAAAAATACATTTACCAAGAATTAACATACTTTCTTGGATGAAGTTTTGCCGAGACATATTTCCCCATCGTTATAGGATCCACCTGAACATAGTTAAAAAACTGAATTCCTAATTTAGGAGATATACCAAGTAAAAAAGTTACTTTCTTTCTTCCTTTTTTTTTTTTTTTTTTTTTTTTGAGACAGAGTCTCACCCTGTTGCCCAGGCTGGATTGCAGTGACATGATCTCAGATCACCGCAACCTCCACCTCCCGGGTTCAAGCAATTCTCCCATCTCAGTGTCCGGAGTAGTTGGGACTACAGGTGCCCATCACCACACCCGGCTCATTTTTGTATTTTTGGTAGAGACAGGGTTTCACCATGTTGGCCAGGCTGGTCTCGAACTCCTAACCTCAGGTGATTTGCCCATCTCAGCCTCCCAAAGTCCTGGAATAACAGGCCTGACCATTTCAAGCTTCTTTTATATGATAACAAGGCTAATAATGGCAAGAGGAGGGAGAGACCCCACCCTGCCTGCCCTCAGTGTTAAAGCAAGGATGTGAGCTCAATTTTCCATTAGGTGCAGACTTCAAGTTTCTAAAGATATTGGAAAGGGAAGAAATGTATTTCTACCTATTTTCAAAAAGACAGACTCACCCATGGCATCCCAGGGTACTCTGTTAAGATTATTTTCAGCCAGGCGTGGTGGCTCACGCCTGTAATCTCAGCACTTTGGGAGGCCAAGGCGGGCAGATCACGAGGTCAGGAGATCGAGACCATCCTGGCTAACACGGTGAAACCCCGTCTCTACTAAAAACACAAAAAATTAGCTGGGTGCGGTGGCGGGCGCCTGTAGTCCCAGCTACTCGGGAGGCTGAGGCAGGAGAATGGCGTGAACCCAGGAGGCGGAGCTTGCAGTGAGCCGAGATTGCGCCACTGCACTCCAGCCTGGGCGACAGAGCGACTCTGTCTTAAAAAAAGAAAAAAAAAAAAAAGATTGTTTTCAACCTTACATCAGCAGCCTGAAGGCAAACAAAAATTCCCTCCAGTGTTCCCAACAGGTTTGTCTGCTATACTACGAGCAGTGCAAGTTCTTTTATCTTTTACTTTGCTATCTTAATAGGCATGTTAATCAGGAAGTTAGATAAATTTATAAGGGGCTGCTATACAGAAGCCATTTAAGGATACAGAGAGAATGAAGTCTGCATATGTGTCTGTGCGTTGACTTTTAATTACAGTATAACACATATTCAGAAAAGTATACAAGTAAACCAATTAACTTTCACAAACTTCATATAAGCATGTAACCAGCACTCAGCTCAAGAAACCATTATCTGCACACTGAAGCCTCCCTGGTACCCCACTCTCCTGACTTCTCCTATCATAGATTTGCTTTGCCCATTTTTGATTTTTATGTAAGAAAGATTATATATTATATATTTTTTAGGTCCGACTTCTTCAATGTTAAGTTTGTGAGCTTCACCGACATTATTTATGAAGTTGTAGTTTGTTCTGTTTTTTGTTTCTTTGTTTGTTTGTTTTTTTGACAGAGTCTCGCTCTGTTGCCCAGGTTGGAGTGCAGTGGCATGATCTCTGCTCACTGCAAGCTCCACCTCCTGGGTTCACACCATTCTCCTGCCTCAGCCTTCCAAGTAGCTGGGACTACAGGTGTCCACCACCATGCCCAGCTAATTTGTTGTATTTTTAGTAGAGAGGGGGTTTCACCGTGTTTACCAGGATGGTCTTCATCTCCTGACGTCGTGATCCACCTGCCTTGGCCAGTTTGTTCATTCTTATTGCTGTGTAGTATTCCATTGTGTGAATGTACCACAATTTACTTATCCATTATACTAGGGTTGGTCATTTGTTTATTCCAGTTGTGAAGTATTATGAATAGTGCTGCCATGAACATTCCACTACATGTCTTTTGATGAGCAAATGTGTACCTAGGACTGGAATTACTAGGCATTGGATATGCACATATTTACATTTAGTAGATATAGCCAAGGAATTTTCCAAAGTGATTGTATCATTTTACATTCTCACCAGCAGTATATGAGAGTTCCACTTGCTCCACATTCTGTATACTTTGCCGTTTTCTATGTTAGCAATTCTGGTGGGTGTGGGGCAGTATCTCAGTGTGACTTCAATTTGTATTTCCATCATAATTAATAAAATGGAGAAACTTTAAAAAGTTTCGGCCGTTGGATATCCTTTTTGTGAACTATTGGTTCAAACATTTTGCCCTAGAAGCCATATTTGAGGCCATAGTTTTTCTGCCTAGTTCTTGGTCCTTTACAGAGTTTACATTGGTTCCTTAAACCAACTTCACAATAATCGAGCCATATGGAAGGAGGTTAGGATACCCATTTTACGGACAAGGAAAGTAAAGAACAGCAAACGCAGATGAGTTTTCCAGGCCTTTATATCTGCTAAGTGAACCCAGGTTTTGTGGCCTTCATTCAGTTGACTCTTTCATTCTGCCATATTGTTAGCCATGGTCACTAATATTATTATGGGACACCAGCTATAATCGCCAGGGTCTGTGTTGGATCCAGAAGATTCAATTGTAAACAAGACTGTGCCTCAAGGCAACTTTGCAAATGATTACTATTAGTATGCATTAACTGAATTCATGATAATGACATGTGATAAACTGGACACAGTATCTCATGTACTAATTTGTCATACCTAGAGAGAGTCATCTCAGAAAAATTAAGAGATGGCTTAACACCAAAATATTGGGGCTGTGTCATCTCTGGCCCTGCTGTTTGAGTTCAAATTTCAGCTACATCACAAAATAGCATGTGACTTGGGCTAGTAGCCTGACCTTCCTGTGCTTTCATTTTCTTTTTTGTAAAATGAGAATAATTATAGTTTTTAATTTATGGATGTCAGAATGATTCAATGAATTAATACATGAAAATGCTTAATAGAGTCTCTGACATATGGTAAGCACTCTATGGTATATATGTCAATAAATGTTAACTATAAAAATTTTATTATTGTGCCCTGGGCTGTACCAGCTAAGTGACTGACCACATGGTTCTGGGATGAAAATTTGACTATCTGGATCACTTATTAATCTTTTTTCTATTTCCTTATCCTCTTCTTTTTATTACTTCTTCTCAAATACTTTAGGAAGCATTTTTCTTTTCTGGTAGCAAAAAATAGATATTTTTGATTTAGTAGTTTTCCTGGTGCAGTGTGCCAAGTGTGTAAATAATATAATGGCTGCTAAAAATGGCATAACAAAACAATACCATATAACATTTTAAATGATACGTAAACTTGGCAAGAAGTGTGAGGTAGACAGTATGACATAAGAAAACATATTTTTTGGAAAAATATGTTACCAAGAATGAATGTACTTTCTTGGAGGAAGCTCTACAGAGCCAAATTTTGGAAATACCCTCTACTTTTCGTTACTTCTTTCCACCACTTCTACGTCTCTTCTGTTCAGGTCAACTTTCAATTTTGTCCTTCCTCCCCTTATAAACCAGAGGGTAGCACATTTTAATGAGACATTCCTGGGGATGTGATACCTTACCTTAGCTTTTCCAAAGCCTATATTACCACTGGCTTCATGGAGATGACTTAAAGGGGTAAATGGACAATACATTGCAATATTAAATCACCTTGTGAAAATCTTATAACCTTTTTATTTCTACTCCAAACCTCCCGAGGATACCAAGGAAAACATCTTGAAGTGGTGTTAGCCCCTTTTAATGCATCTCTAACATTTGCTAATTTCACTTTTTTTTTTTTTTTTTTAACAAAAACACAGCAGGTCTAACTCAGAGCCTGCACCAGGAAGCAAATATTTAATGATGTGATATCTAATAACATTGATATGTAATAACATTGTCTTGCATATGTGTAGTTATCTTCTTTTTATATGTAACTCTGGTTTTCATTGAAAGTAGTAAAACATTCATTCCTTTGTTAAAGCCAAATTTGTGAGCTGATTTAAGTAAAACTACTAAACATATTACAAGATGACCAAAAACTATGTGGGTGTGAAAACATTGCTTTAACTGGAAGAAATGTGTCTTTAGTGGCAACACATCAGCCTCCATGACCAACCTTTGGAGAATCTCTTCCCCTGCAAAAGAAGTTCTATCCCTTAGGAGATATAAGAACTTGGGTTTAAAACTTAAATCGACTTGGTTTTGAGTTGTCCTCCACTTGTTTGCTATTTAATCTTGAACAAATTATTAACCTCTTCAACTTCTGTTTTATTATCTGTCATTTGAGGATAGTTTCTCCTCCTTGATTAAATTAGGTAACACATGTAAAGCATGTAATTTAACGTCTGACTCACAGAAGTATTCAATAAATACAATCTTTTCATGACAATTTCATACCATATGGATGACTATCTTTCCTGTCTACTGTTTCCTATTCTTCAAATTCCAATCTCAGTATCCAAAATTACCAATCTAATCTCAGTAACCAAAGATCTTTGGGTTCTAGCACAGCCAAGGGCAACTAAACGCAACACTCAGCTGATTTGGAGCACACCACTGTTAGGCAGCAGCTGCGTCGGTGCACTGGCACAATTGCAGCTCATTGCAGCCTCAGACTCCTGGGCTCAAGCAATCCTCCTGCCTGAGCCTGAGTAGCTGGGATTACAAAGTCAGTGTATTTTCACTGACTAGTTGATTAATTGACCAAGAGATGTAGAGCTGTGGTTGAAATTTCCAGTGGAAGCATTTAGCACATGTTTATTTATTCCAGAGAAGTATTTAATGTTGTAGAAAGAGAAACCCAGCATGAAACTCTGTCTAGCTAGAGTTTTGTTTTGTTTCATTTTTTTTTTCCTTTTTCTTTTTCTTTTTTTGAGACAGAGTTTTGCTCTTGTTGCCTAGGCTGGAGTGCAATGGCACAATCTCAGCTCACCATCCTTCTTCTTCTTTACTTGCAACAGAGGGGTTTTGAGGTGGTGTTGAAACTTAATTCTATAGGATGAAAATAACAGGTCTGGTCTACTTTGGGATGGTCCCTTTATTCTGCCCTTCTCATACTTCCCACTTGAAATGAATTCCTCTTCTGTATGGAGTTATAGCCTACTATTGCACCTCTATTCTAGTAGGATCCTCATTGTTGCTGAGCATGAAGGAAAGTTGGCACCTTTTTCCCATTGTTCAAGTTTCCATAGAAGAGGAAATTCTCACTTCGTTACACAGTGCAAAAGTCACAGAAGGAACTTGTATAGGTTTTCTCCATGCTCCCAGTCTTCATCACAGAGAAAGAGGAATGACTGATTGATGTGTTTAGAAGAAAACTGAGCATGTTTAGCTCAGCCCCTTCCTTCTCTTCTGTTGAGAGCTTGTCTGCCTGCCAGAAGCACACATTCTCTGCCCCTTCCTGCCTTAAGCTTATGACAGTCCCCCATGGGGGAGACCGCTGGTTGACAATCTGTGACTGTGACTGGAAATTCTTGTGTCTAATTAGAAAAGGGACGTATTACAGAGATCATTGCAAACACACATAGAAGCATCTCCCTCCAGCTTAGGCAACTAAACTTTAAGGAGGGTTTTCAAAGCAGAAACAGAGCAACAGAGCTGAATATTTGACTTTTGGATTTTTAAAGCCAGCATCCAGGATATAAGACCAATATAGTTGAAAGAAGATGCAAAACAGTTTTCATACTCTCAGACTAGATAAAGATACCATGGGCTGGATGTGGAACCAAAGAGACGACAGCTGAGCTACTAATAAAGGACTGTCCACCCTATGCCAACGTGAGCTGCATCTGTCCCCAATACCAGAGTGGCATATGAAAGTTGCATTATCTGAAGGTATTCCATTCCCATGCAAGTGAAAACTGAACATTCCATATGCCAAGAAACGGAAAGAATGTTCATCTCTTCACCCTCCAGTGAGTAACTCTCACTGATTGCTGCCAGGACATTATTGATTAGGAGTGATGAGCACCCACACTTTGACATCCTGTGCAGCACTCCTCCACCTTGCCATGTGGAGAATCCTCCTAGACTGACCCAGAACTCTTAGAAGCTCTTTGAGATAGAGATGATGGTGGTTTCGACAAGTAAAACAATGGCGGTGGTTTAGAAGCAAAACTCTGTATTCATAGTTGAAGTGGGGCTGAATTGGACTAACTGAAGATTCATCTCTACTTATCCTAGGAATAAAGCATCCAGCACACTTTGTTATATTCCTTTGCACCTCTGGCATCAATTAATATAATCGTGCATTTAGAAAGTCATTGTTAAAATACATCTTTGTTGGACTTAACGCAGTTTATTTAAAATTTATCCTCTCTGCCTAACTGGTCAATGGGCTAGGCCTCAGAACTGATCGTTTCTGACACCTAGTTTCTAAGTCAATTCTGACCAAGGCTAGAAGCAACAGATGTCTCTGTATCTTTGGTTTCACGTGCTGAGATTTCCATATTAAAAAATGTAACTTTTTATTATTATACTTTAAGTTCTAGGGTACATGTGCACAACATGCAGGTTTGTTACGTATGTATACATGTGCCATGTTGGTGTGCTGCACCCATTAATTCATCATTTACATCAGGTATACCTCCTAATGCTATCCCACCCACCTCCCCCCATCCCAACCCAAATGTCCATCAATGATAGACTGGATTAAGAAAATGTAGCACATATACACCATGGAATACTACGCAACCATAAAAAAGGGTGCGTTCATGTCCTTTGTAGGGACATGGATGAAGCTGGAAACCATCATTCTGAGCAAACTATCACAAGGACAGAAATGTAACTTTTTTTTTAAAAAAAGAAACCATACTTTAGGAAATCATCCCGAACATAGCAGATGTATTGATAGATAGTGGTGTGAACTTTCAACTCTCACATTAGGGCATATTTGGAGGGGTCAAAAGTCATGAACATATCGGGCCAGGTGCGGTGACTCACACCTGTAATCCCAGCACTTTGGGAGGCCGAGGCTGGCGGAACATGAGGTCAGGAGATTGAGACCATCCTGGCTAATATGGTGAAACCCCGTCTCTACTAAAAATACAAAAAATTAGCCGGCAGAGCTTGCAGTGAGCTGAGATCGCACCACTGCACTCCAGCCTCGGCGACAGGGCGAGATTCTGTCTAAAAAAAAAAAAAGTCATAAACATGTCAACATAGCCCAATAGGTAAGCTACTAAAAACTCCAACTTTGAAATTTGACAGATATGGGCTATGCCGTTTGCTGCCTATAAGACTTTGAATAAGTTATTAACTTCTCTACCTCTCAGTTCTTCATTTGTGCAATGGGGATAATAAAGCTCCTATAACCTAGAGTTGTTCTGAAATTCAATGAGATAATGTTTGTAAAAGGCTTAGAAAAGTCTCTGGCACAGAAAAAGTAATCAATGTATGTTAGTTACTATTTGGGATGAGTAAGCCACATTATAACTTTCTAAGCCCAAACTATCATCACTGATTCCATTGAAGCTGTGAGGGTTTATTTGCTAGAAAGGGAGGAGAACTGTCAACAATTGAATCACATGGCTTCTTTTCAAAGGCTAGGGGAAAAAGGCAGGGTGTGATGAGCAGCTGGAGACTGCCCTATGAATCAGAATCTCAAAGTGCAAATCCAGACTCCTCCCTTGAGGAGCACAGCCAGTCTGGGACGTGCCTGGGTAGCTCTGGCCAGCAGCAGCAATCATTGACCTAGAACCACAGCCATCTTGGAAATCCTACCAGGCGAGGTGACATAGTCCACTGAGCACCCTGGCACTTGACTGGGAAGAGATCAGTGACCTGTGGCCGAGAGGGAGCTGCTGGCAGACAGCAGACTGTAGAAATAGCTTGAGTCATTTCAGGCTCATTAACACCATCTGCTGTGGCCATCTAGGTTTGATCAGTTGGAGAGGACTCCTAGGTTATTGACACCATGGGGACCTTTCAGGAAGTTATTTTCCTGCTGTTCAGTGATCACTGCTCTGTGGGAAGGACCCCCATGAAGTGACGCCCATTATCTTCCTTGGTTAGGAGTGGCAGTCATTTATGTCTGATAATTTGGGCCATATCACAAGGATTCCTCATCCCCCACTCTCGCAAAACTCTCAATCTCCCCCCATTACTTACTATCCAGCCAACATATCTGTTCCTATCTGACCTGTATTTCCAACAATTCTATCACCACTTTGAGGGAAGGGATAAAAACAGGGTCATAGTTCTCAGAGGTCACGGTTAAATAAACTTCGGCGGGCGGGGTGGCTCAAGTCTAATCCCAGCACTTTGGGGAGGCCGAGACGGGCGGATCACGGGTCAGGAGATCGAGGACCATCCTGGCTAACAGGTGGAAACCCCGTCTCTACTAAAAATACAAAAACTAGCCGGGCGAGGTGGCGGGCGCCTGTAGGTCCCAGCTACGTCGGGGAGGCTGAGGCAGGAGAATGGCGTTAAACCCGGGAGGCGGATCTTGCAGTGAGGCTGAGATCTGGCCACTGCACTCCAGTCCGGCGGACAGAGCGAGACTCCGCCTCAAAAAATAAAAATAAAAAAAAAAAAAAATAAACTTCCATGCTATTTCCTTACCTAAAAGTAGTATACCTCTTATCTTCTTTATGTACATGTTCTCTCTCCCCAGATTTTTCTCATTTATTCATTCAAAAAAAGATTGCCTAGGTGCCTGCTATGGTTTCAATGTTTGTCCCCTCTGAAACTCATCTTAAAACTTAACCTCCAATGTAACGGTATTCAGAGGGCCTGTAAGCGGTGATTGGGTCGTGAGGCCTCTGCATGAGTGAATGAATGAAATCATTAATGGTTTAGTGGATGAATGGGTTATCATAGAGTGGGTCAGTTTTCAGAAAATAGGTCTGTTATAAAAGTCATTGGGACTCTCAGTGTGCCTCTCTTACCCTGTGAGGCCTCCCACCATGTTAGCACGAAGGTACTAACTGGAAGCCAAGCAGATGCAGTCCCTTGGCTTTAGACTTCCCAGTCCCCAGAACTGAGGAATACATTTTGTTTTAAAAACGACATCACCGGCCTGGCGCGGTGGCTCACGCCTGTAATCCCAGCACTTATGGAGGCTGAAATAGGCGGATCACGAGGTCAGCAGATCGAGACCATCCTGGCTAACACAGTGAAACCCCATCTGTACTAAAAATACAAAAAAAATTAGTCGGGCGTGGTGGTGGGCACCTGTAGTCCCAGCTATTTGGGAGGCTGAGGCAGGAGAATCACTTGAACCTGGGAGGCAGAGGTTGCAGTGGGCTGAGATTGCACCACTGCACTCCAACCTGGGTGACAGAGCAAGACTCCATCAAAAAAAATATATATATATATAGAAATTACCCAGTCACAGGTATTCTATTATAGCAACAGAAAATAGACTAAGACAGTGCCTATATGCTAGGTTCTGTGCTAGGTGCTGCGGATACTGTTGTGAACAAGACAGACAAGGGCTCTGCATTCATGGAGAGTATGTTCTAGTACAAAAAGATGGAGGCATGTAAATGTATAAATAAGGTCAGTTCACAGAGTGAGAGGGCCAGTGTGAGACACTGGGACTACATGCCGAAACTACCTGGGTTAAATTCTGGCAACTTCATTTGGTAGTTGTATGGCCTTGGATAAGTTATTTAGCCATTACAGAATAGTTCCTGATTTGTACAATGGGGATTGTAATAGCACCTCTCTCATACAAAGTGTTTGAGCTGCAACTTAAATGCTGGTTTTAAAGCAGCCATATGAATAACTTGAAGTAGAATGCTTTAATCACAGGGAACAGCAAGTACAAATGTCCTGTACTTTTGTTTGAGGGAAACAGGCTTCAAGGATTCTAGTTACTAAAAGAAGCGTTTGTGTCTGCATACACTGAAAAGGCACAAAAGTGATAAGGGATGGGACTGGATGAATAGGCAGATAACTATAAGCCACATTGAGGACTTTGGACTTTATTCTTATCGATTCGATGTTAACCTCTGCCTGCAGTGATTTCTTCTCGCTTGGTCTCTCACCTTTCACCTTCTAAAATCCTAGTCATATTTCAAACCCAGTTTTAATATCATTTTCTCTATAAAGTCTTAATTTTTCTACCCATCAGAAAAATCAGTTCCTGCCTTCTTAATGCTCCAGTGATCACATTCGTTGCATAATTGCTTGTTTACTTTATTCATTGTGAGTGTGAGGTCAGGGATTAAACCCCATTCATTTTATTTTATTTTATTTTATTATTATGATTTTTTTTTGTTTTTGTTTTTGAGATGGAGTCTTGCTCTGTTGCCCACGTTCGAGTGCCGTGGCATGATTTCGGCTCACTGCAACCTCTGCCTCCCAGGTTCAAGCAATTCTCCTGCCTCAACCTCCCCAGTAGCTGGAACTACAGGTGCATGCCTCCACACTCAGCTAATTTTTGTATTTTTAGTAGAGACGGGGTTTCACTATGTTGGCCAGGCCTGTCTCAAACTCCTGACCTTAGGTGATCCGCCTGCTTTGGCCTTCCACAGTGCTGGGATTATAGGCATGAGCCACTGCGCCTGGCCCCCATTAATTTTAGAATCACCTAGCAAAGTGTATGGCACAAGAACACAATAAATATTCTTTGAATGATTGATGTATGAATGCATGAGTGAACAGAGGATCTCAGCTTGGGCCCTTTAGTCAGACTTGCTTAGTGAAAATCTAGACCCAAAGGGAATCATATGTAGCCCAAGCAGATTTCAGCTGTAGCACAAAGAGACCAAAAGTACCAGGGAAAATGGGAGGACACAAAAGAGAAGAGGATTGGAATGGAACTCCATACTCTTGGGTAGAACCCACACTTTTTTTCCCCTTTACTCCTAACCCTAGCTATTATTATGAGAGCTTGGGAAAATTAATCAAAAAGAATTACTCAATAAAATTCATAGCTCTCCACTTATCCAGAAGTTAGATTTCTGAGAACTTCAAATCTCTTTAACTTAGGCAAAACAAGAAACAAACAAATCTCAAAACTGAAATAAACTAACAAAAATCCCCAAATCAAAAGCCAGACATTAAAGAAAAACTTTAGCCTAAAGAAGTGACTATAAAACCCATAGACCTCAGAGCCAGAGTGCCTTCAGATAACCGCCCATTTATTTCCTGTTCTTCCTTCCTTCCCTTCTTGTCCTTCTCTCCCAATTATTTACTGAGCACTTACTATGTGTTAAACTAAGAGTTAATGCTGGGCATAAAGCAGGAAAGAGGATGGGCATGCTCCATTTCTCAAGGAACTTACTTACTCTTTTGCTCCTGCCATCATCCTAATCTATCATCCTTCCTTATTGTAGTAGAAAAAGTCAATACATTCTGAAATCAAAATTTCTGTATTCAAATCTTGCCTCTCCTAATTAGTTACTTCTCTCTTCCTCAAACTGTGAAAGCCCTAAGTCAAAATCTGGCCCAGTTATAAAAAGTCATCATGAAAGCATGAAAGGATGGCACAGGAAGACTGGAGTCCTGGGATGAAGTCTTGCTTCTGGCGTTTGGACCCATCTGCCTTGAGCAGGTCACAGGACTTCTCTGGCCCTTGGACTCTCCACCTGTAAGGGACAGGGATTGTCCCTTTCATCAGTCTATGACTCTGGGCAGAACCTTTCAGAGTGATACCTCAGCTAATATCCCTGGCTCAAGTGCTGTGGTATTTGATACAACTAGCAGACACCACATCTGCCAGCCTGTTACAACACCTGCAGGGAAAGGGTTTTAAAGATGTTCAGGAAAAACAGGTCTTTCTCACTTCTCTGATGAAGAGATTGACTTTAAAGCCAGGAAGAGAGAACTATGTGCAATTTGATGGGATTCAGAACATCAAAGGCAGTTGAGTTGGTGTTTGAAACAATCTCTCAGGTCAAATCTAATTTTATCCGAGCTGCTGTTTTTAAGCTTGGGTAATTGCTCCCAGCATAACCACTACTTCCTTGTTATAAGGCAGGAAAGTGCAGTTGCTGCAGGGGCCTGCAGCAGAGGGTCTAGCAGATGGCTTTTGTCTTTGTTGCTGCTGGGGCTGGGGCACTGAGCTAGATTGAAATCTCGGGAGTTATAGACGGACACAGCAGAGAGGACACCGAACTTGGAACTAGGACCACTGTCTTCAAATCTTGGCTCTACTGCAGATCCTCAGAGATTTTCCTTCCCAAAGGCTTTCCCATTTGGACTTGGCAGTTTTGTGACAGAAGAGGGATGGACAGGAGATTGGGCTGTGGACAGCAGGGTTCTGTGTGGCTCTAGGGAAGGCAAAGTTGACAGATGGAAGCACAATATGGTACAAGGACTCTACTTAGAGCCATTTTCCTGACTTGGAGAAAAGTATCAGCCTAGACATGAGGAGACACTGAGAACTACAGGAGGGTCCTGATGTTGGGGCAATAGAGTTGGGGAGTAAGTGTCCTATGTCTGCAGCAGCCTCTTGCATTCAAACAAGGGAGGTTGGGTGGAGAAGTACAAAAAGCACAGGCAGAGTCTAAGTCAACTCCTTGCTTGATAATCTGTTTTGAGTCTTCCAACCTCTTGCCAGACACACCAAGGAGCAAGTCGACTATTAGCCAAGCACAGCAGAGTGGTCTCTAAATTGTGGAAGATTTCCTAATTCTTTATTTTATCTTTCTGCCTTTCCTAGGTAGTGGTGGGTTTCGTGATCCCATCAGTATTCCCAGCTCACCCTCCTAACTCAGAAACAAACACAGCAGACACTCTTTGCAACATCTCCATTGGTGTGCTTTCCAGATTCCACTCGAGAAGCTCTGAAACTCTCACCTGGTGTCTGTCTTGTTGAAGTGGGGGCATCCACAAAGCTTGTGGGGAAAGCCAAGGGGATATTTTCGGGGCCACACCCTGAGCTAGCCTTGGGCTACAGGTAGAAAATATGCGCAGAAATAATTGTATTTGCAGTGAGCAGTATTTTGATATTATGTGTGTGATTACTTTGATCTCTTTTTCCCTACACCTTTCCCTTTATCACTGAAGAAAAGGCTTTTCATGTACACTGTCCTTAGGCTATAGATTGTACAAAGTGAACAAAAGAGTCAAGTTCTAGCATTTGAACGTTTAATTAGTCGTTTGTTGTTCTGGTAAATCTACAGCAGATTCTGCAATCATGAATGCCATAGAGTTTTCTTCCAAGAATCAGGTGCTTGTAAAGAAAAAAAGTAAATATTTGAATTCCCAAAAGCTTGGCTAGAAGATCAGGAGGAAAATCCTGAATAAAGAGGGCAAACATTGATTACAAAGAAGAATTTGAAGAAGAGCAAAATCCTGCCTCAAAGGGAGTGAGAGCAACTGAATTTTAGTAGAGAAGGCAGAAACATCTAAGCTGCAGAGAGGTCTGCTTACCGGAAGCAGCAGTGGTGACAGAGGCTTTTGAACAAGAGTAACTCCATCTTGAATAAGAGCTGGGTAAAATGAAGCTGAGACCTATTGGACTGTATTCCCAGACTGTTAACGCATTCTAAGTCACAGGATGAGATAGGAGGTTGTCACAAGATAAAGGTCATAAAGACCTTGCTGATAAAGGTCTTTATCTTTTTGCAGCAAAGAAGCCGGCCAAACCCCATCGAAACTAAGACGGCGACAAGAGTGACCTCTGGCCATCCTCACTGTTACACTCCCACCAGTGCCACGATGGTTTACAAATGCCATAGCAACATCAGGAAGTTATCCTATAGGGTCTAAAACGGGGAGGCATGACTAATCCACCATCATTTAGTATATCAACAAGAAATAACCATAAAAATGGGCAAGCAGCAATCCACAGGACTGCTCTGTCTATGGAGTAGCCATTCTTTTATTCCTTTACTTTCTTTTCTTTTTTTTTTTTTTTTTT
>NW_016819344.1:294178-307162 GCF_001698545.2 Rhinopithecus bieti | reverse complement strand
TTTTTTTTTTTTTTATTGTATTGTTTAGTAGAGACGGGGTTTCACCGTGTTAGTCAGGATGGTCTCGATCTCCTGACCTCGTGATCCGCCCGTCTTGGCCTCCCAAAGTGCTGGGATTACAGGCTTGAGCCACCGCGCCCGGCCTCTTTACTTTCTTTATAAACTTGCTTTCACTTTACTTGATGGACTCGCCCTGATTTCTTTCTTGAATGCGATCCAAGAACCCTCCCTTGGGGTCTGGATCCTGACCCCCTTTCCAGTAACACTGGGCTGGACTGATGACAATCCAGTGGCTATAGCATGGGGCCTGGACGGTCAGGGGCGGATGTTGAAGGCATAAGAATCCCAGCAACATCTCAGCCTCAGCCACCTCTAAGATGTGCTCTGCTCATGCCAGGCACAGGATTTACCTAAATGAGATTAAGTTTTAAACAGCAGTGAACAAATTGTCTTGAATTAGTAAGATTACAGTTTCAGTCATCCGTGAGAATGGGGTTTTCAGACCTAAGCCAAGTCATTTCAAAGATAAAGTTTTGTCTTTCCGTCTCTCATTTTTTTTTACTACAATATTTATTCCTGCCTTGATGCCATTGCTGAAAGCAGCCACATTTTGCTAGGCTGTATGGGTCTGTAGATCACAGCTCTGGGATGCTACGACCATCCTCACTCAGGAGAAAAGCTGGCTGAAGTGATCTAGCAGATTTGAGGCTGTCCTCCAGGAGCCAGAGTTGTACATTTTGTTATTTTCCCCTTTATTACCACCTTTGTTCATGTTAACAGCATTATTCATAAAAGTTACAGTTATTTATTGAGAATTTATTATATTTCCCGTCATTGCACTAAGTGCTACACGTGGGTAATTTTTACTTAAGCTGCGTGACACCTGGTTGAAGCTGATGTAATCATCTCAAGTTTATAAATAATAAACTGAGGATCATAGAGGTTAAGTAAAATTTTTTTTATTATACAACTAGTGGCTGACAAATGTGAGATTTAAGCTCAAGTCTTTCTGACTAAATCTGCTATTTAAAATGACCCAGTTATACTCCATTGAATAACATGGACACTGGCCAAAATTGTCTGATGGACCTTTCCCCAAATCCTTTTAATTGTTAGAAATACAATGAATGTTGCCGGTTACTTTGGCTGTTCATCAGCTGCATTTCTTTCTATGTTTAAGACATTTCCCACTTTGGGGTTTTAGTGGAAGAACTATTTGCAGTGTTTAGGTGAATACCAGCACACAGTACTTGGTGCATGCTGATGTTCAAGGGCAAAAGGGTCAGCAAAGTCACGGGTTGCCCTCTCTCTCCTGTCGTGTTACAGAACAATACTGAGATCTGTGCAAGATCTGCTGGACGCACCATGAGGTTGTGCACCAGGAAAGAGACCTCGCCTCCCTCTCACTCTCTCATTTTACAGAACAAGTATGAGAGTGATTTTGCAGGCAGCAAATAAACATTACGGACTTGGGAACCAAATCTAACTTTGGCTGGGCCAACTGTGTCAGAAAATGCCAGCTGGCTAGCATCTGGAGACTTTGGAAGTTGAAATCATGTGCAAATTCTCTCCATAAGAAGGGAGACTCCTGTCTGAGCTGGCTTATTGCAAGACTACCTGAGTTTCATGTGTTCTTTTTTTTTTTTTTTTTTTTTTTTTTTTTTGAGATGGAGTTTTGCTCTGTCTCACAGGCTGGAGTGCAGTGGCGTAATCTGGGCTCACTGAAAGCTCCATCTCCCAGGTTCATGCCATTCTTCTGCCTCAGCCTCCCAAGTAGCTGGGACTACAGGCACCTGCCACCACGCCTGGCTAATTTTTTTGTATTTTTAGTAGAGACGGGTTTTCACTGTGTTAGCCAGGATGGTCTCGATCTCCTGACCTCATGATCCACCCACCTCGGCCTCCCAAAGTGCTGGGATTATATCATGCATTCTTCTTTAGGTAATCCTGCTTGCCTCTCCATAGTCCGCAGGCTCATCAGACACAAGTCTTTCTAGTAAGGAAATCATGGGTCCATATATAGAACATGAAGAAAAAAAGGATCATTCAACCTCCACTTCTATGCCCTTCCTGGTACTAAAAAAATTTATATCCAGACTTAGGCAAAATCTGTAACCCAATTCTGGTTCATTCAGGTGATTTCACTTTAAGCGGTGAGAACCATTCATTTCCAGCTCATGGACAGCAGAGATTCAGGTAAAACCTGCTGTTTACATGCTTCTAGCTGTCGAGCTCAACCTGGACAAGCAGAGGTATTCACTGATGAAGGGCAGATGGAGGGTGAGGATTAAACCAGCCAAGAGCGGGGAGCCATGTGCCCTCCTTTCTCCATCCTCAAAACCCAGGGATCCCTGATGGAGACCTTATCTTGGCCCACACTCCACTCTCTGCCATGTCCCAGAAAGGGTACGAAAAGGCAGAATCCATGCCATCCCAAGCTCTGGTTTGTGTTATTTTTATCCCTCACTCCAGCCTCCTGAGTGCTTAGGAGCTTTGCCAGAACAGTGAGGCCTGGAATGGCGGTTATTCTTTCAGTAGAATCTTCTCATTCCGAGTCCCTGTGAAGTCACCAGGAGTTGTCCAATTGATATGTTAAGACATTTTCCTAGGATCAAAGGAACAGCAGCTGCATCCACTTGCAGCCGTTTGTGCCTCAGTGCCTGACAAGCTGAGTAATGTCTGGGTGTTTCCTGGCTTATCAGTGCCCTGGCGGCCGCATTTCCATCACCTGAGGTTAGTTTTGCCTATTGGATTCTTCTGTGTCTGGCTTGCTTTGCTCAGCATCATGTTTTCAAGATTCATCCAAGTTGGTTTCTGTATCAGCAGCATGCCTCTTTTTCTTGCTGAGTAGTATTCCATTGTATGAACACACTGCAAATCATTCACCTATTCTCCCGTTAATAGATGGATGGTTTGTTTTTCAGTTTGGAGTAATTCCAAATAAGACTGAGGTGAGCATTCTAGTGTAAGTGTTTTTGTGGACATATGCTTTTATTCCTCTCTCTCTCTCTTTTTTTTTTTTTAAGATGGAGTCCCACTCTGTCGCCAGACTGGACTGCAGTGGCGTGATCTTCGGTCACTGCAACCTCTGCCTCCTGGGTTCAAGTGATTCTCCTGCCTCAGCCTCCCGAGTAGCTGGGATTACAGGCACCCGCCACCACGCCCAGTTAATTTTTGTATTTTTAGTAGAGACAAGGTTTCAACATGTTGGACAGGATGGTCTCCATCTCTTGACCTCATGATCCACCCAACTTGGCCCCCCAAAGTGCTGGGATTACAGGTGTGAGCCACAGCGCCTGGCCTTATTTCTCATGAGTGCACAACTGGGAGTGAAATTGCTGGGTCATCAGTTAGATGTACGTTTAATTTTAATAAGCTCCTTTTCTGCTAAATTTATGCAGAGTAGTAGTATTTCTGTGGCTTGTAATGAAGGGCTCTCATGCTACGGGCATTGCTGTTGCTGTTGTTAATTATCCACTTTTACCGAGCACCATAAAATGTCAGGTATTCTGCTAAGTGTAGGGGATTCAGAGGTGAAAGGGACTTGGTTTTGTTCATGAAGCTATCAGTATCTAGAAAGAGAGACAACACATTTGCACGTAGAGATGTTAGAAAATACAAAGGGATATTTGCTGGAGTCTGGCAAACGGAGAGAGGATGGTCTGAATGTCAGAGGAGGGTGGGTTCTCTAACACCTGATACATCTGTGTAAGGCATGCCACAGACGTGGGGCTAGAGACACAGCTTCAAGAATGACTTGAAGAATTTTATTAAGTGGATTATTGAACATCAACTCCATGGAATATATGTTCATTAAAATTATAATTAGAAAAACTATATAATAACTTGGAAAAAATAATGGTAGACTATTAAGTGAAAATGACAGAATGAACCTATCTCCATTATGGTTATGACTATGTAAATGATGCTTATGAATGTGGGAAGGAAAGAAAGCTGGAAAGTGGAAACAAATGATGTGTTTTCGTGGTGCAATTCTGGGTGAAGTTTTGTTTTAATTTTAAATTTGTTTGAGGTTTTTTTTGGGTACAATAACTTTTTTTTTTTTTTTTTTTTTTTTGAGACGGAGTCTCCCTCTGTCCACCAGGCTGGAATGCAGGGACATGATCTCAGTTCACTGCAGCCTCCGCGTCTGGGGTTCAAGCTATTCTTCTGACTCAGCCTCCCTAGTAGCTGGGACTATAGGCACATGCCACCACGCCTGGCTAATTTTGTTGTATTTTTAGTAGAGACGGGGTTTCATCATGTTAGCCAGGATGGTCTCGAGCTCCTGACCTCGGTGATCCACCAGGTTCAGCCTCCCAAAGTGCTGGGATTACAGGTGTGAGTCACTGTGCCTGGCCAACATTTTTAAAGCAATAAGAGCTGGGAAGGAGATGAATATTCCTGGCCAGAAAAATAACCACAAGAAACCACGAGAAAACAAGTCGCAGACTTAAGAATGTGAAAGTCATTTGTTTGTGTGCTGGAATTTTTACACTTAAGTCTGTTGAACAGCTATGCGCAGACAGTACTGCTAAACCAGAAGCTAGGACTTCTTTGACCATGCCACACAGGCATAACATAGGCAAACAGCCCACCCCTTAACTTAAAGGAAGAAATGCTAGCGGCTTACCATGTCCTTCAGACCTGAGGGATGCAGGAAGAGCAGAGAGACCTTTGGACTCAGGGGTGGGAGGTGTTTGGTAGGTGGAAGAGGGCTTGATGAGAGCGTATTTAGGGCCGAAGGAAATGCAACCACAGGTGACCACACTTGCTCTGCTGGTTTTAGCAGCTACAGTCACACCTTTTGCCCATCAACACCTACCCAGTTACACTTTTTTTCAGAAACACTGAGATATGGAAAGTTGCTGTGGGGATCAAAGGAAAAAATCTCCCTTTGCCTTCTGAATATTTGCTGAAAATCAAATGAAAAAGGCAAATTCATAGGAGAAAAGGCAAACATATTTATTAACATGCATGGGGGATATCAGAGTGATTTTCCTACCACACAGTAAGGTATGAATGCTAAGGTACCCTTCTTCTTAGGCGAAAGGGAGGTGGGGAAGTGTATACAATTTTAGGGGGGTAGTAATGATTTTTAAGGGAATTCAGTGGCCTTGAAGAACGTACAATGGTTCTGGGACAAAGTCTGTATGGCACACAGACCAGACAATGGTTTGTAACAAAAGTCTGTCCAGGTATGTTGACAGATTTCAATCTTTTTTCCTGCGATATGAATTCAGTGAATGAAACTCAAGGAAAGAACCAGAGGTCATTGTTTTCTTTTTTGGCAGGTCTGGACTTCAGACAGATGAAGGAACTTCAGAGAACAACTTCATCCTATGCTTGGAGAGACACGGAGATGGGAGGGGAGGAGGAGAGGTCAGAGAGAATTAGAGGCTGCTTCAGTTCTGCATCTTCACAGCACCATATCTTGGGGTATCCATTTCTGAGCCCCAACATTGCCTATCCAGCAACATACCAAGCTGTTTTCGGTTTTACTTTAATTGACCCAAAGCTGGCTAATGCGGATATGGAAATTGTCCCTCCCCGAGTATCCCTTGGTGCAGTCAGTGAGGCTTAGCAAGAGTACCCAGCATGCAAGCAGCTCAGGCAGGGGCACCCTCCAGAACCCAGATCAAAGAGATAAGCAACTTGCTTCTGAATGAATTATTGGCTAGAGCCGGCTGGGAGGTGCTCTCATTTTTCTTACAGAGAGCAACCTTGGAATGGTCTTTCGAGGGGTAAGAGGCTAAGGAAATTCAAGAGATATCAAGCACTTGAGCTGCGTTTAGTTTTCCTGGCTCACATATCTGATCAAGCCTTGGAAGAGTAGTTATCAAGGGCTTTCTCGATTCTCTGCTTCTGTCTCCAGGCCTCCCAACTTGTGGTTTAAAATGAGGTTGCGTCAGTGTGAATTGGATACTCAATGCTGCTGACTTCTGGTCTCTCTATCTGCTCCTTGTAACCTTCCCAAAGCCCCACTGTTAGTGCTCAGGTCCCCAGAGTGTTCACAGAGAGCCCTCCTAAGTCCTTCTTCCCTGAGCTTCTTGTCGATGTCTGTGGTAATGTGGCAGCTTGAATGAAGCACTACCCCGACTATTGCTAAGGCTGCCGTGGATTTCCACACAGAATGCTGCTGCCACTCCCAGCAGGCTGTCTCCCAGTTCAGCCAGGACTGCAGCACCCTCAAGACAATACAACCTAGTTGTGTCACTGGTCCCCATGGCATCTATCTCAGCATGTGAGCTAGGCTGTCTCTTGTGGTTTTTGCCCAGCAATGGGGAGCATGCCTCCTACCAGCAACTCTCTGCTTTCCTTTTTGTCATTGGAGCCTCAAAGTAGCCTTGTCTATGCCCCGAACGACAGAAAAATGGTCTCTTTTCAGAGCCTTTCTCTTTTCAGGCAGGGCTAGGAAACAGACACCTGGACTGGTCCGTGGCATGCCTTCTGTCGCATCCTTCCTTCCAGGAAGGTTCTTCTGCCTCCTAGACCCTTTCCATATACTTGACTCTATGTAAGACTCAGCATAATTCCCTTCTATATGCCCTCAAGTTTTCTAAACTGAGACCTTCCCCCAGATGCAGGCACTGAACAAGGGGATATGAGACATTATATCATACTCACCATCAAACCCTTCAGTTAACTCTCTTCTCTTCTTGGTACTTCACTGGGTACCACAGAGCACGGCATCCCTGACATGTGCTCTGGCCTCACTTAGCTTCAACTCCCAGCTCCTATTCGTCTAATACCAATAGCACTCTGAGTTTCCTTCCTGAGCCCCCAGTGGAGTATGAATAAACTCAGTGTATATTAGACAATATCTCTGTGCAGATGTGTTTAAAAATCTACCCAGTGTTTGTTTTGATCAAGTATGGTAAGACATGCAGACCCTGAAATGACTGCTATGAAGGAGAAAGTTTAATGCTCACTGATCCCTAGAAATAGGAAGTATGAAGGTCACTTGAGGAGGCACCAAGGTAGGTCAGGAGGCAGAGGGAGCAGTGGGAAAATGTGGGCAAGGGTCTTCATAGTGGTTTCCATGGGAAGGAATGGTAACGCAGGGTAAACAGGCATAGGATCGGGTAGTTTGAATAATTTTGGCAGACTCTGGGGCAGAGGAGCTGTTCCTTGTCTGGTAGTCCATCCCTCAATGCCGTGATGGACCGCATGGATCGGTGAGGGACTGGTAAGGGAGGTGGATGGTGGCCTGGAGTGTAAGAGCTTGATAAGGGACGTCCTTAATGGGTAGGGACTCTGGAGTGGTTAGTTTGATTATGAAAGTCACACTTGCAGGTGAGTTATTTGTTACTCCAGGGATTGGCTAGCCCTGGGAGTGCAGTCCCTCCTGGGTCAACAAGGCCCCAGATGTCAAAGCAGCAGAATAAAAAGACACGCTTGCCAGGTGCGGTGGCTCACCCCTGTAATCCCAGCACTTTGGGAGGCTGAGGCAGGCAGATCATGAGGTCAGGAGATCGAGACCATCCTGGCGAACACGGTGAAACCCTGTCTCTACTAAAAATACAAAAAATTTGCCAGCCATGGTGGCAGGCGTCTGTAGTCCCAGCTACTCGGGAGGCTGAGGCAGGAGGATGGCGTGAACCCAGGAGGTGGAGCTTGCAGTGAGCTGAGATCGCGCCACTGCACTCCAGCCTGGGGGACTGAGCTACACTCCATCTCAAAAAAAAAAAAAAAAAAAAAAGACAGGCTTACTGCAGGCTATCAGACACGGTTTCATTTACTCAGTGTTGAGCAACCTTACAGTCTACTTCTGCAGCTTACAACTCGCAGTTTCCAAGGGGGATCAAAACAAACAAGAAGGCAGAGATCCAAAGAGTAAAGCCAGTCTCAAGCCATCATAGAACATCGGGGGCAACCTGGAAGTGGGAATTGGCCATGGAAGGGCAGCCTGGGCAGTGTGTGGAGAGAGGGGAAGGCCGGCAACACTGGCTGCAGAGTGTGGACTAAAGGTCTGTGAAACAGCAGCCTCTTCCCCATTGCCTGAGCTGCTGAATCACCAAAAGTGACTGAGGAACCCTTCAAAGGATGTTCACTCAGGCTCCGCCACACTCTTCCCTGAATCACTGGACCCAGCATCATCTGTTGTCAGAGTTAATTCCTTCAAGACAAGGATTCCTTGATATAATGTTATGAGCAAAACAAGCTTGGATTGCCTTCTGGCTTTACAACTCACCTCCCGAATGTCTTTGGTGTTTAGTAACCTTTCTGTACCTGTGTCTCTTAAGCTGTAAAATGGGAATAATAATATCACTATTGCAGGCTTGTAATGAGAAATGAATATGATGAAGCATGTCAAGTGTCTGGCACAGAGCCTCACACAGGTAGGGGCTTGACAAAGTTGGTTTCTTTCCCCTAGGTGGATGTTACTGAGAGCATCTCTAAGGTGGCCTTTTCCTCCAAAGTACCGCACTGCAGAAAGCAGAGTGTGGGTTTGTGTGTGTGTGTGTTTTGTTTTATTGTTTGTTTTGTTTTGTTTGTTTTTACAAGACTTACGGTCCTTAAAACCACCACAACTTTTAGACCAGAATCAAGAATTGCAGTAAACACTTTATGAAATCATTTTATCCTCTGAGGCTCCCGTGATGAGACTCACAATGACTTGGACGTAGAAATTCAAGGTGTTTGTTGGTGCTTCAAGTCTACTGAGGGAACCTTTTGAAAACTGCCACATACCCTGGACACTAAGTGGAAAAGAGGCTGACCCTTGCCCATCTTTTCCTTGCCTGGGGAAGGATCCTGCTCCTTAGTTACAGAAAAACGCCAATGGGAAAGGAATCAAAGAAGCTTGAATTTTTATTTTATTTTACTTTAAGTTCTGGGATACATGTGCAGAACATGCAGGTTTGTTACACAGGTATACATGTGCCATGGTGGTTTGCTGCACCTATCAACCATCATCTAGGTTTTAAGCCCCACATGCATTAGGTATTTGTCTTAATGCTCTCCCTCCCCTTGTCCTCACCCCCTGACAGGTCCTGGTGTGTGATGTTCCCCTCCCTGTGTCCATGTGTTCTCATTGTTCAGCTCCCACTTATGAGTGAGAACATGCAGTGTTTGGCTTTCTCTTCCTGTGTTAGTTTGCTGAGAATGATGGTTTCCAGCTTCATTCATGTCTCTGAAAAGGACATGAACTCATTCTTTTCCATGGCTGCATAATATTCCATGGTGTATATGTGCCACATTTTCTTTGTCCAGTCTATCATTGATGGGCATTTGGGTTGGTTCCAAGTCTTTGCTACTGTAAATAGTGCTTCAATAAACATACCTGTGCATGTGTCTTTATAGTAGAATGATTTATAATCCTCTGGGTACCTACCCAGTAATGGGATTGCTGGGTCAAATGGTATTTCTGGTTCTAGATCCTTGAGGAATTGCCACACTGTCTTCCATAATGGTTGAACTGATTTATACTCCCATCAACAGTGTAAAAGCATTCCTATTTCCCCACAGCCTTGCCAGCATCTGATGTTTCCTGACTTTTTAATAATTGCCATTCTAACTTGTGTGAGATGGTATCTCATTGTGGTTTTGATTTGCATTTCTCTAATGACCAGTGATGATGAGCTGTTTTTCATATGTTTGTTGGCCGCATAAGTGTCTTCTTTTGATAAGTGTCTGTTCATATACTTCACCCACTTTTTGATGGGGTTGTTTGCTTTTTCCTTATAAATTTGTTTAAGTTCCTTATAGATTCTGGATATTAGGCCTTTGTCCAATGGGTAGATTGCAAAATTTTTCTCCCATTCTGTAGGTTGCCTGTTCACTCTGATGATAGGCTCTTTTGCTGTGCAGAAGCTCTTTAGTGTAATTACATCCCATTTGTCAGTTTTGGCTTTTGTTGCAGTTGCTTTTGGTGTTTTAGTCATGAAGCCTTTGCCCGTGCCTATGTCCTGAATGGTATTGCCTAGGTTTTCTTCTAGGGTTTTTATGGCTTTGGGTTTTACATGTAAGTCTTTAGTCTATCTTAAGTTAATTTTTGTATAAGGTGTAAGGAAGGGATCAAGTTTCTGCTTTCTGCACATGGCTAGCCAGTTTTCCCAGTACCATTTATTAAATGGGGATCCTTTCCCCATTGCTGGTTTTTGTCAGGTTTGTCAAAGATCAGATGGTTGTAGATGTGTGTGTTATTTCTGAGGTCTCTGTTCTGTTCCATTGGTCTATGTATCTGTTTTGGTACCAGTACCATGCTGTTTTGGTTATTGTAGCCTTGTAGTATAGTTTGAAGTCAAGTAGCATGATGCCTCCAGCTTTGTTCCTTTTGCTTAGGGTTGTCTTGGCTATACAGGCTCTTTTTATATGGGTTCCATATGAAATTTAAAGTAGTTTTTTTCCAATTCTGAGAAGAAAGTCAATGATAGCTTAATGGGAACAGCATTGAATCTATAAATTACTTTGGGCTGCATGGCCATTTTCACAATATTTGTTCTTCCTATCCATGAGCATGGAATTATTTCCATTTGTTTGTGTCCTCTCTTGTTTCCTTGAGCAGTGGCTTGTACTTCTTCTTGAAGGAGTCCTTCATGTTCCTTGTAAGTTGTATTCCTAGGTATTTTATTCTCTTTGTAGCAATTGTGAATGCAGGTTCACTTATGATTTGGTTCTCTGCTTGGCTGTTGTTGGTGCGTAGGAATGTTTGTGATTTTTGCACATTGATTTTGTATCCTGAGAGTTTGCTGAAGCTGCTTATCAGCTTAAGGTGTTTTTGGGCTGAGACAATGGGGTTTTCTAAATATAAAATTATGTCATCTGCAAACAGAGACAATTTGACTTCCTCTCTTCCTATTTGAATCCCCTTTATTTCTTTCTGTTGCCTGATTATCCTGGTCAGAACTTCCAATACTAGTTGAATAGGAGTAGTGAGAGAGGGCATCCTTGTTTTGTGCTGGTTTTCAAAGGGTATGCTTCCAGCTTTTTCCCATTCAGTATGATATTGGATATTGGTTTGTTATAAATAACTCTTATTATTTTGAGATATGTTCCATCAATACCCAGTTTATTGAGAGTTTTTAGCATGAAGGGATGGTGAATTTTATCGAAGGCCTTTTCTGCATCTATTGAGATAATCATGTGGTTTTTGTCATTGATTCTGTTTACATAATGGATTACGTTTATTGATTTGTATATGTTGAACCAGCCTTGCATCCCAGGGATGAAGCCAACTTGATTGTGGTGGATAAGCTTTTTTATGTGCTGCTGAATTCTGTTTGCCAGTATTTTATTGAGGATTTTTGCATCACTGTTAATCAGGGATATTGGCCTGAATTTTTTTTGTTATTGTTGTGTCTCTGCCAGGTTTTGTTTATTGAGAGCTTTTAGCATGAAGGGATGTTGAATTTTATTGAAGGCTTTTTCTGCATCTATTGAGATAACCATGTGATTTTTGTCATTGATTCTGTTTATGTGATGCATTACATTTATTGTTTGCTTATGTTGAACCAGCCTTGCATCCCAGGGATGAAGCCAACTTGATAATGGTAGATAAGCTTTTTGATGTGCTGCTGAATTCAGTTTGCCAGTATTTTATTGAGGATTTTTGCATCACTATTAATCAGGGATATTGGCCTGATTTTTTTTTTTTTTTTTTTTTTTTTAGTTGTGTCTCTGGTGGGTTTTGGTATCAGGATGATGCTGGCCTAATAGAATGACTTAGGGAGGAGTACCTCTTTTTCTATTGTTTGGAATAGTTTCAGAAGGAATGGTACCAGCTCCCCTTTGTACCTCTCAGAGAATTCAACTGTGAATCTGTCCAGTCCTGGCCTTTTTTTGGTTGCTAGGCTATTAATTGCTGCCTTGACTTCAGAACTTGTTACTGGTCTATTCAGGGATTCTACTTCCTCCTGGTTTAGTCTTGGGAGAGTGTATGTGTCCAAGAATTTCTCCATTTCTTCTAGATTTTCTAGTTTATTTGCATAGAGGTGTTTATAGTGTTCTCTGATGGTAGTTTGTATTTCTGTGGGATCAGTGGTGATATTCTCTTTATCTTTTTTTTATTGTATCTATTTTATTCTTCTCTCTTTTCTTCTTTATTATTCTGGCTAGTGGCCTATCTATTTTGTTAATCTTTTCAAAACACCAGCCCCGCCAGATGCATTGACTTTTTTTGAAGCGTTCTGGGTTTTTCATGTCTCTGTCTCCTTCAGTTCTTCTCTGATCTTAGTTATTTCTTGTCTTCTGTTAGCTTTTGAATTTGTTTGCTCTTGCTTCTCTAGTTCTTTTAATTGTGATGTCAGGGTGTCGATTTTAGATCTTTCCTGCTTTCTCCTGTGGGAACTTAGTGCTATAAATTTCCCTCAAAACACTGCTTTAGCTGTATCTCAGAGATTCTGATACATTATGTCTTTGTTTTCATTGGTTTCAAAAAACTTATGTATTTCTGCTTTGATTTCTTTATTTACCCAGTAGTCATTCAGGAGCAGGTTGTTCAGTTTTCATGTAGTTGTGCGGTTTTGAGTGAGTTTCTTAATCCTGAGTTCTAATTTGATTGCCCTGTGGTCAGAGAGACTGTTTGTTATGATTTCCATTTTTTGGCATTTGCTGAGGAGTATTTTACTTCCAATTATGTGGTCAATTTTAGAATAAGTGCGATGTGGTGCTGAGAAGAATGTATATTCTGTTGATTTTGGGTGGAGAGTTCTGTAGATGTCTATTAAGTCTGCTTGGTCCAGAGCTGAGTTCAAGTCTTGAATAACCTTGTTAATTTTCTGTCTCATTAATCTGTCTAATATTGACAGTGAGGTGTTAAAGTCTCCCACTATTATTGTGTGGGAATCTAAGTCTCTTTGTAGGTCTCTAAGAACTTGGTTTATGAACCTGGGTGCTCCTGTATTGGGTGCATATGTATTTAGGAGAGTTAGGTCTTCTTGTTGCATTGATCCCTTTGCCATTATGTAATGCCCTTCTTTGTCTTTTTTTATCTTTGTTGGTTTTAAAGTCTGTTTTATCAGAGACTAGGATTGCAACCCC
>NW_016819344.1:253356-293645 GCF_001698545.2 Rhinopithecus bieti | reverse complement strand
GTTTGGCTGGATATGAAATTCAGGGTTGAAAATTCTTTTATTTAAGAATGTTGAATATTGGCCCCCACTCTCTTATGGCTTCTAGGGTTTCTGTAGAGACATCTGCTGTTAGTCTGATGGGCTTCCCTTTGTAGGTAACCTGACCTTTCTCTCTGGCTGCCCTTAACATTTTTTTCCTTCATTTCAACCTTGGAGAACCTGATGATTTTGTGTCTTAGGGTTGCTCTTCTCAAGGAGTATCTTTGTGGTGTTCTCTGGATTTCCTGAATTTGAATGTTGGCCTTTCTTGCTAGGTTAGGGAAGCTCTCCTGGATAATATCCTGAAGTATGTTTTCCAACTTGGTTCCACTCTCCCCGTCACTTTCAGGTACACCAATCAATCATAGGTTTGGTCTTTTCACATAGTCCCATAGTTCTTGGAGGCTTCATTTATTCCTTTTCATTCTTTTTCTCTAATCTAGTCTTCATGCCTTATTTCAGTAAGTTGATCTTCAATCTCTGATATCCTTTCTTCTGCTAGATCAATCCAGCTATTGATACTTGTGTATGCTTCATGAAGTTATCATGCTGTGTTTTTCAGCTCCATCAGGTCATTTATGTTCCTCTCTAAACTGGTTGTTCTAGTTAGCAGTTTCTGTAACCTTTTATCAAGGTTCTTAGCTTCCTTGCATTGGGTTAGAACATGCTTTTTTAGCTCAGGGGAGTTTGTTATTACTCAACTTCTGAAGCCTACTTCTGTCAGTTCAATCTCAATCGCTGTCCAGTTTTGTGCCCTTGCTGGAGAAGAGCTGCAGCCATTTGGAGGAGAAGAGGCATTTGGTTTTTGGAATTTTCAGCACTTTTGTGCTGGCGTTTCCTCATCTTTGTGGATTTATCTGCCTTTAATCTTTGAGGCTGATGATCTTTGGTTGGGGTTTTTTGGGGGTTCCTTTATGTTGATATTGATGTTGTTGCTTTCTCTTTGTTAGTTTTTCTCCTAACTGTCTGGCATCCTTTCTGCAAGTCTGATGCAGTTTGCTGGAGGTCCACTCGAGACCCCATTCACCTGGGTATCACCAGTGGAAGCTGTAAAAAGCAAAGATTGCTGCCTGCTCCTTCCTTTGGAAGTGTCATCCCAGAGGGGAACCAGCCTGATGCCAACCAGAGCTCTCCTGTATGAGGTGTCTGTTGACCCCTGTTGGGAGGTCTCTCCCAGTCAGGAGGCACGGGGATCAGGGACTCACTTGAGGAGGCAGTCTGTCCCTTAGCAGAGCTGGTGCACTGTGCTGGGAGAATCCCTCTTGTCAGGATCAGCTGCTCTCTTCAGAGCCAGCAGGCAGGAACAATTAAATCTGCTGAAGCTGCACCAACAGCTGCCCCTTCCCCCACTTGCTTTGTCTCAGGGAGATGGGCATTTTGTCTGTAAGGCCCTGACTGGGGCTGTTACCTTTTCTTCAGAGATGCCCTGTCCAGTAAGGAGGAATCTAGAGAAGCAGTCTGGCCACAGCTGCTTTGCCATGCTGTGGTGAATTTGCCCAGTCCACACCTCCCAGCCTCCTCAGCACTGTCAGGGGAAAACCGCCTACTAACACCTCAATAAGGGCAAATGCCCCTCCCCCAACCAAGCTCAATGGTCCCAGGATGACTTTAGACTGCTTTGCTGGCAGCAAGAATTTCAAGCTAGTGGTTCTTAGCTTGGTAGGCTCTGTGGGAGTGGGACCCACTGAGCAAGACCACTTGGCTCCCTGGCTTCAGTCCCCTTTCCAGGAGAGTGAACTGTTCTGTCTCACTGGGGTTCCAGTTGCCACTGGGGTACAAAAAAACACCCGTGAGCCGGCTCAATATCTGCTCAAAAGCCACCCAGTTTTGTGCTTGAAACCAAGGGCCCTGGTGGTGTAGGCACATGAGGGAATCTCCTGATCTGAAGATTGCAAAAACCATGGGAAAAGTGTAGTAATTTGGCTTGGTAGCTCAGTCCCTCATGGCTTTCCTTGGCCCGGGGAGGGAGGTCCCCCAGCTTCTTGCACTTCCCAGGTGAAGCAATGCCCCATTTTGCTTCTGGTCACCCTCCATGGGTTGGACCTACTGCCTAACCAGTCCCAGTGAGATGAACTGGGTACCTCAGCTTCACCTGCCTTCTGCAGTGATCTCACTGGGAGCTGCAGACTGGAGCTGCTTCTATTTGGCCATCTTCGCTTGAATTTTTTTGAAGCTCTTTTCCAGAACAATAATCAGTCACTACGGGGAAAAATGTTTTCTATTTCTATGGTTGTTATTTAAATAGACTTCATTTTTAAAGCAGTTTTAGATTAAAGCAAAATTGCCAAGAACATGTAGAGAGTTCTATTATGTCCCTGTCCCCCACCACCCTGAAAGTCTCCTCCATTATCACAGTGGTTCATTTGTTACAATCAGTGAACCTACATTAATACATCACTATCATCCAAAGTCCAGCGTTTACATTAGGGTTCCATGGTTTTATACATTCTATGAGTTTTGATAAATGTATAATAGCATGTACTCACCATTACAGTATCATACGAAATAGTTTCACTGCCCTAAAAATTCTCTGTGTTCCTCCTATTCATCCCTCCCTCCCCTTTAACCTCTGGTAACCACTGCACTTTTTACTCTCTCCATAGTTTTGCCTTTTCCAGAATGTCATATCATTGGAATCATGCAGTATGTAGCCTTTTCAGATTGGTTTCTTTCACTTATTAATATGCATGTTGGTAATACGAATTTCACTCAGTGATATCCATGTCTTTTCATGGCTTGATAGATCATTTCTTTTTAGCACTGAATAATATTTCATTGTCAGGATTTGCCACAGTTTATTTATCCAGTCACCTACTGAAGGACATCTTGGTTGGTTCCAGGTTTCGATGATTAAGAATAATGCCACCATAAACATCAGTGGATTGTTTGGTTTTAATAGAGTACACTGTCAGATAGAGATAGTTTGGACTAGGAATCAAACCCTGGCACTGCCAGTAACTGGCTGTGTAAACTTGGGCAACCTTCAACTCTCCTGGCGTTTGGTTTCCTTAACCTGTGTTTCAAATGCCTTTGGTGTCTGCTGCCTACTGCGGCTGCATTCTAGAATGATGAGGATTTCCTTTATCTTCTTATCTTCTTCTGAGCCCTCCAAACTCTTCAAAACCTCTGTTGTTAGCCAGTTCCAAGGTTGCTTCTGTGTTTTCAGGTATCTTTATATCAATGTCTCACTCCCAGTACCAGTTTTCTATATTAGGCCATTCTCGCATTGCTATAAATACCTGATACTAGATAATCTACAAGAAAAGAGGCTTAATTGGCTCAAAGTTCTGCAGGCTTTACAGAAAGCGTGGTGCTGGCATCTGCTCGGCATCTAGGGAGGCCTCAGGAAGCTTACAATCATGGTAGAAAACAAAGGGGGAGCTGACATGTCATGTGGCAAAAGCAGCAGCAAGTGAGAGATGGACGGGGAGTTGACACACACTTTTAAATGACCAGCTCTTGCAAGAACTCACTCCCATGAAGGCAGCACCAAGCTATTGATATGGCTCCGATGACTGGAGGAACACCAGGGTTCTTGGTCTTTGCGCCAGTTTGGATAAAATAACACAGACACATATGGAGTAGTTTTAAGGAGTGTAAAGTTTAATAGGCAAAAGAGAAGGAAGGAAGAAGAAAACAGCTTCCCCATACAGAGACAGAGGGAGAGGGGATCCAAAGCCCAGGGAGGAAACCCTGAGTGCCATGGAAACGTTGCTGCGTATATGAGGAGGCTAGAGGAGGCAGTGTCTGATTTGCATAGGGCTCAGGGAATTGGTTTGACCAGGCATGTCATTCATGTAGCTCTTGAAAAAACTGGCCCTCCCACTTTAGCTTTTTAATATGCAAATGTAGGGTGCCATGATGTTCTATACGCGCCCTTCCACCCTAGCCATTTAATATGCAAATGCAGGGCACCATGATGTTCTACACATGTGGGAATGTGTGGGGATGGCCATGTTGCCCAGAACATGTGGGGCAAGGGCAAGAAGAAGGCAGGGAGAATTGCCGTATTTGGGTGGACCCAGTTTCTAATGTTCAGCATTTGCATATCAAAGTTTGCTGGCCTGACTCTAAGAGCCAGGGCTTTCTTGCTAGACAAGAAATGTTTCTGGAGTTGCTTTAAAACAAACAAAGACTTCCCAAGGACCCCTTTTCCTCTCTATCTGCCTAAAATAATTTCTTAATAACTCCTATAACATTACAAGGCATCCACCCACATGATTTTCATTGTAGGTTCTTTCTATTTTCCATAAGTGTTGGCCGGCTGAGAAATAAAGAGAAAGAGTACAAAGAGAGGTATTTTACAGCTGGGTCACCAGGGGTGACATCACATATTGGTAGGACTGTGATGCCCACCTGAGCTGCAAAACCAACAAGTCTTTATTAAGGATTTCAAAAGAGGAAGGGGTGTATGAACAGGGAGTAAGTCACAAAGATCACATGCTTCAAAGGGCAAAAGGTAGAACAAAGATCACATGCTTCTGAGGAAACAGGACAAGGGCAAAATTAGAACTCCTGATAAGGGTCTATGTTCAGCGGTGCACATACTGTCTTGATAAATACCTTAACAAAAAACAGGGTTCGAGAGCAGAGAACTGGTCTGACCAAAAATTTACCAGGATGGAGTTTCCCAATCCTAGTAAGCCTGAGGGCACTGTAGGAGACCAGGGCGTATCTCAGCCCTTATCTCAACCACATAGGACAGACATTCCCAGAGCGGCTGTTTATACACCTCCCCCAGGAATAAATTCCTTTCCCACAGTATTAATATCAATATTCCTTGCTAGGAAAAGAATTTAGCGATATCTTCCCTACTTGCACGTCCGTTTATAGACTCTCAGCAAGAAGAAAAATATGGCTCTTTTTGCCCCATCCTGCAGGCAGTCAGACCTTATGGTTGTCTTCCCTTGTTCCCTAAAAATTGCTGTTATTCTGTTGTTTTTCAAGGTGCATTGATTTCATATCATTCAAACACACATGTTTTACAATCAATTTGTACAGTTAACACAATTATCACAGTGGTCCTGAGGTGACATACATCTTCAGCTTACGAAGATAACAGGATTAAGAGATTAAAGTAAGACTGGCATAAGAAATTATAAAAGTGTTATTTGGGAACAGATAAATGTCCATATTAAAATGAAATCTTTACAATTTATGTTCCTCTGCCATGGCTCCAGCTGGTCCCTCTGTTCGGGGTCCCTGACTTCCTGCAACAACACACCTCCCACCAGGCCTGCCTCCAGCACTGGATATTACAATTCAGCATGAGATTTGGATGGGGACAATAAACAATCTGTGTGTGTGTGTGTGTGTGTGTGGCTATATGTGTGTGTGTTATATACATAAAAGCAGGAAGTATGTATGTATATAACACACAAACACACATGGCATTAAAACATGCATACCTACATGCTATATTTCAGTTTTAGCCATTTCTTAAACTTTATATAATGAATTATACCATATGTATTTTATTGTTTCTTACTTCTTTCCATAATGTGTTTTCACATAGCTTTATACGTGTTTTCATTGTGAGATTCATGTTGATATGCTTTATTTTCATTGATATATAATATAGCAATATATGAATATACCATAATTTATTTATCCATTTGTACTATTGATGCACATTTTGGTTGTTTCCAGTTTGGGGCTTTACAAACAGTATTGCTGTAAACATTCTTGAACATGATTCCTGATGCATAGGTGCATGCACTTTTGATAGGTGTATAATTAGAAATGAAATTACTGCATTATAGGGAAGGCAGATCTTCAATTTAAGTAGGCAATGTCAGTTTTCCAAAGTGGTGACATCAATTTATATTCTCACTAGGAATATATGAAATATATGAAACTTTCAGTTGCTGCATATCCTTACCTATGTGGTAAAATCAGCCTTTTACATTTTAGCCATAGTTCTTATGCATATGCAGTGGCTTTACATTGTGTTTTTAATTCACATTTCTATGATTTCTAATGAGGCTGAACGTTTTTTCATGTTTATTTGGCCATTAGGGTATCTTCTTTTTTATCTGTTTAAGTTCCTCTGCAAGCCTCTCACCCATTGTTCTTCAGACCACCTGCATTTTCTTATTGACTTATACAAGTTCTTTATATTCTAGACACAAGTATTTCAATGACTTTATATGCAGCAAGTATTTTCTTCTAGTCTTTGAGTTGCCTTTTCATTTTCTTAATGGTACTATTGGATGAGCAGAAGATTTTAATTTTCGAATATAGAGTTAACATTTTCCTTTACAGTTAGCATGTATATGCATGTGTGTCTGTGTGGACGTGTGTGAGAGAGAGAAAGAGAGAGAGAGAGAGAGGTTTAAAAGTCAACTGGGAGTGGTGGCTTATTCCTGTAATTCCAAAGCTTTGGGAGGCCTAGACAAGCTGATCACTTGAGCCCAGGTGTTCAAGACCAGCTTGATCAACATGGCAGAACCCATTCTCCACAAAAAAATACAAAAATTAGCTGGGCAAGATGGCGTGCACCTGTAGTCCTAGCTACTTGGGAGGGTGGGCAGGAGGCTCACTTGAGGCAGAGGTTGTAGTGAGCCGAGACTGCATCACTGCACTTCAGCCTGGGTGACTAGAGTGAAATTCCATCTTAAAAAATAAAAAATAAAAAATAATAATTTTTGAAAGAGGTATGTTAAAATCTTCCACCTTGATCACGGATTTTTATCTATTTATCCTTTGGTTCTGTTAATTTATCTGTATATATTTTGAGAGAATGTAGTTAAGTGCATACAATTTACAATTGTTATATTTACTGGTGAATTGAACCTTTTGGTCATTGTAAAGTATTCCTCTTTATCTTTGCCTTAAAGCCTATTTTTTTCTCTTGTTAATATAGTTACAATACCGTCTTAGTCCATGTATATCGCTGTAAAGGAATACCTGATGCTGGCAATTTATAAAAACAAGAGGTTTATTTGGCTCACAGTTCTACAGGCTGTACAAGGAACATGGCACTAGCATCTGCTTCTGGCAAGGGACTTGGGTTCCTTCCACACATGGTGGAAGGGGAAAGGGAGCCAGCATGTGGAATTCACATGGCAAGAGAGCAGGGAGCTGCCAGGCACTTTCAAAAAATCAGTTCCTGGCCCGGTGCAGTGGCTCACGCCTGTAGTCCCAGCACTTTGGGAGGCTGAGGTGAATCACAAGGTCAGGAGTTTGAGACCAGCCTGACCAACATGGTGAAACCCCGTCTCTACTAAAAATACAAAAATTAGCCAGGTGTGGTGGCGCATGCCTATAATGCCGGCTACTCAGGAGGCTGAGGCAGGTGAATCACCTGAATCTGGGAGGCGGAGGTTGCAGTGAGCCGAGATCGTGCCATTTCACTCCAGCCTCTGTCAAAAAAAAAAAAAAAAAAAAAAAAATCAGTTTCCGTGGGAACTAATAGAGACAGAGCTCACTCATTATTGCAAGAATAGCACCAAACCATTCATGAAGGATCTGACCTGATGACACAAACACATCCCTTTACGCTCCACCTCCAACACTGGGGACCAAATTTCAACATGAGGTTTGGAGGTTTGGAGGGGCCAAATATCCAAATTATATCTACTACCTTTTTCAAATATTAGATTTTGATTAACATTTCTTCCATCCTTTTATATTAATCCTTTTTGCATCCTTGTATTTAAAATACGTCTCTTATACAAAGAATATCTTTTGACTATTTTAACCCAGTCTGACAACTACTGTACTTTCACTGGTGTAATTAGTATATTGTTTTTTATTAGAACTACAAATATATTTTTTGTTTAAATATTTATAGCATGTTTCTATTTTTTTTCAATTTTTCCCATCTTTATTGCATTTATTTTCTTCCCTGGATGCTTTCGGATCTCATTACTGTGTTTTTACATATACAAGTTTTGATTATTCTTTGAACACTTACCTAACTTTCACTTTTGAATTTTTAAAGACTAATATTGATTAGTGCTTTATATCTGTTCCAAGAAAATATAAGCAACTTGAACTCTGTAACTCAATTTCACCCTTTTCATCTTATAAATAATTTTTGTATATTTAAATTATATAATATATATATAATCTAGATTATTATGATCCTGTTGTTATACAGTTGTCCCTTAAACAATATGGGTTTGAACCGCAAGGGTCCACCTATACATGGATTTTTTTCCCCACTTCTGCCACTCCTGAGACAGCAAGGTCAACTCCTCTTCCTCCTCCTCTTCAGCCTACTCAACATGAAAATGTTGAGAATGAAGACCTTTATCATGATCCACTTCCTCTTAATAAATAGTAAATATATTTTGTCTTCCTTATGATTTTTATTTGGCATTATTTTTTAAAAGGTGAGATCTCATTATGGCTATGATATTTTGTCTTATGATTTTTATTTTATTTTTTTCTTTTTTGAGATGGAGTGTTGCTCTGTCACCCAGGCTGGAGTGCAGTGGTGCAATCTCGGCTCACCGCAAGCTCCGCCTCCTGGGTTCACGCCACTCTCTTGCCTCAGCCTCCCGAGTAGCTGGGATTACAGGCATGTGCCACCACGCCTGGCTAATTTTTTGTATTTTTAGTAGAGAGGGGGTTTCACCGCATTAGCCAGGATGGTCTCAATCTCCTGACCTCGTGATCCACCCGCCTTGGCCTCCCAAAATGCTGGGATTACAGGTGTGAGCCACTGCGTCCGGCCATGGTATTATTTTTTAGGAGGTGAGGTCTCATTATGACTACTCACAGGCATGATCCCACTCTTATCAGCATGGGAGTTTTAACCCACCGTGTTTGCAACTTGGGCTAGCTTACCTCTCCTTAGACAACCTGCTGGTCCTTTTCTCCCAGGAAGTCACCATATTAATGCCAAACTTCGTGTGGACACCCAGTTGGCAAAGTGCACAGCAGTCCAGAATGCCTGGGCTCCAGTGATTCTTCTACCTCAGCTTCCCAATTAGCTGGGACTACTGGCCCATGCTACCATACCTGGCTTCCTCATGATTTTCTTAATAATGTTTTGTTTTCTCTAGCCTACCTTATTATAGGAAGGCAGTATATCATACATATAACATGCAAAATATGTGTTAATCAACTATTTATGTTATTGGTAAGGCTTCTAGCTAAAAGAGGGCTGTTAGTAGTTAAGTTCGGAGGGAGTCAAAAGTTATACACACATTTTCCACTGTGTGGAGGGCTGCAGTCCCTAACCCCTGCAGTGTTCAAGAGTCAACCGTACATCTAATATTCATTTGCCCACAGATTTTGTTTTTTATATTCTTAAGTCCTTGATGCATTTCTGAACTTTTATTCGTGTTCATTTTCCTAAAGAACATCATTTTGTATTTTCTTTAGTGTAATTCCTCCATTAATAAAATGATTTACCATTGTCTGAAAATATTTTTAATTCTTTATTCTGGAAAGCTATTTTTCTGTACAGAATTCTAGGTTGGCTATCATTTGTTTTCTTTCATCTTGAATTTACCATCTATTATTTTGTAGTTTCTAGTATTCCTCTTGAGAAGTCAGCTGTCAGCAAATTGGTGCTCCATTAGATGTAATTATGGAATAGCTTAATGCTGTTCACCAATTATTTCTAGTTCCATGGTTTAATCACACTTTTTACATACCTGAAGTTGGATGTGGACATGTGATTAATTCTGGCCTGTGAGTTTGGATAGGAGTGAGGTGTGTCACTTTCAAGCTGAAGCATTTAATTGCTGATGCAAGGATCCTCCAAAACTCTCCTGTGCTTCTGGCATAAGGACCAGCAATGTTATAGCTGATGGCTGCCCCCATTGTGTCAGTTCTGGTCCTCCAGGAAGCAGAGGCTTTGACAGAGAAGTGCAAGAGTTGTATGGATGGGTGTGTAACAACTGTGCAAGATAAAGGAGGAAGAAGCAGAACTGGGTAAAGGGGAGAACAGTAGAATCAAACAAGGCAGTCTCAGATATCATGCAAATGAGACAAAGGTTTGGCAAACCCAATGAGAACCTCTAGGACAAAATTGTTCATTAGAAGAGTATCGGCCAGGCATGGTGGTTCACGCCTGTAATCCCAGCACTTTGGGAGGCCAAGGTGGGCGGATCACAAGGTCAAGGAATCTAGACCATCCTGGCCAATATGGTGAAACCCCATCTCTACTAAAAATAAAAAAAAAAAATTAGCCGGGTGTGGTGGTGTGCACCTGTAGTCCCAGCTACTGGGGAGGCTGAGGCAGGAGAATTGCTTGAACCTGGGAGGCAGAGGTTGCAGTGAGCTGAGATCGTGCCACTGCACCCCAGCCTGGTGACAGAGCAAGGCTCCATCAAAAAAAAGAAAAAAAAAAAAGAGAGTATAATGTTGAGCAGAAGTGGTCATGCCTTTTACCCCCCACTTTGCTCAGTCATTAGCTGAAAGATACTTGGGAGACGGGTAGCCTCGGCTGCTGTAAATCTTGAAAGTGTTGCAGCTAGAAGCTCAGTTAGATGACTCCTTGCAGCTGAATGGCAAGTTCCTTCTTGAAGAGCAATCCAAGTGGTGTACTTTTATTGCTGCCACACACATCAGCCTGGATTTTTGAGTGATTTATGATAAGCAGTGTATCTTTGTATTCCTGAAGATATGCAATGGCTGTGTAATGTGAGCAAGAAACTTACCTTTATTTTATTATTATTTTTTTTTTCTGGAAGTGGGGCTTTGCTCTAGTCACCCAGGCTGGAGTGCAATGGCACGATCTCTGCTTCCTGCAATCTTTGCCTCCCGGGTTCAAGCAATTCTCCTGCCTCAGCGTCCCGAGTAGCTGGGATTACAGGCATGCATCATCATGCCCAGCTAATTTTTCTATTTTTGGTAGAGACGGGGTTTCACCACATTGGCCAGGCTGCTCTTGAACTCCTGACATCAAGTGATTGGCCTGCCTTGGCCTCCCAAATTGCTGCGATTATAGGCATAAGCCACTGTACTCGGTCACCTTTCTTATTTAAAGTTACTGTAACTTTGAGTTGTTTATCTATCTTATTTTGCTTTATAAGTACAATTTTTCTCTCTCTAACTTCTTTAAAAGTTCTCTGTCTTTGGTTTCTTACAGTTTTCATTATTATGTACTTAGATCTGAACTTCTTGTTGTTTTTCTTTCATTGACTTTGCAGTGCTGTTTGAATCTTTGCCACTTTCTCTCATTAAGCATTGTTTCCTCATGCACCCCTTTCTCTCCTTGAGTGCCTCTCCTAATCACTTACGTTTGTATATATCTTAGTCTCTATTTTGTATTTTCTATCCTTTTGTTCTCCAAGGTTTATTCCGTATATCGTCTTCTGACTACATTTCAATTCACTCATTCTCTTTAGCTGTGCTTAATGTACTGTTAAATCTTTCCATTGAATCCTTAATGCCACTTCTTATTTTCATTCTAGAATTTTTACTTGAATCTTTTATTTCACAGTTAATTCTTTGCCAGAAGTCTCAGTCCTGTCTTTTGTTATAAACATAATAATCATGTACATTTTAAGGTCTTTGCCTAATAACTTTTGCTATTTTTTTCACTTTTTTTTTGTCCTCTTGTGCTGTTTAATTGTGTGGCATACTTGTATTTCAAAAATTCTTTGTAAAAATAATTTACATTTGCATCCTTACAGGGAATAAAGTGTATCTTTGAGTCATCTATATACCTGGTGGCCCAGATATGTAGTATGGGATCAACAGATATATAGATGACTCAAAGATACACTTTATTCCCTGTAAGGACTTGTCTACTTATAGTTCACTCTGATTCCTAGGATTTTGTCCCTTGACATTACAACTTAAGGTGAGAGAGGTCAAAAAAACTGGCCAGGCACAGTGGCTCATACCTGTAATCCCAGCACTTTGGAGGCTAAGGGGGGCAGATCACCAGGTCAGGAGTTTGAGACCAGCCTGGCCAACATGGTGACAAGCCTGTCTCTACTAAAAATACAAAAATTAGCCAGGTGTGGTGGCAGGCACCTGTAATCTCAGCTACTCGGGAGGCTGAGGCAGGAGAATCACTTGAAACCAGAAGGCAGAGGTTGCAGTGAGCCGAGATTGTGCCATTGCACTCCAGCCTGGGCAACAAGAGTGAGGCTCTGCCTCAAAAAAAAAAAGCACAGCTTAGCGTACTCCGAACTCCATTTTTTTTGCCACTCTAACCTCTTCCAGGCATCCCCTAAGGAATCAAAAATTACCCACAAGTAAAAAATGACCACAAATTCTAGGCTCAACTTCCTGGGATCTGTCCTTACCCGAATCATGACCAGAAACTTTCTACTTTCTTGGTGGCCTTCCTTTGCAAATTAGTTTCTTGGGAGATTGGTTTTTGAGATGGAAACTTTGTAATTTTTATTGTCTTGAGATGTCATAAGAACACGATTAGACTATAATGTGGGTATGTGTGTATACATTTCATATGTATATGTATATTATATATACATATATAACTTCTTATTGTAAAGCTTTAAGTGGGAAACCAAAATCCAATTGTATACAATGTAGATTAATGGAAGATGATATTTTAAAATCAATCTATATTGTTACAATACTGTAGGGTTATATACTGTACGGTACTGATTGTACACCAAAATGAGAAACTCACAAATGTTGGCAAGACTTTCACCTCTTACTGTATCCCCTTCTCCATTAATTGATAATAACTTAATCTAGCCCTGTTTCCAAATGAGGGCTGACCAGAGGATGGGAGCCTAAGTATCAATAGTTTCTTACAGATTCATCTAAGTGTAGAGTATGTTATTTCAGTGTGTGTGTGTGTGTGTGTGTGTGTGTCTTAAATTACAATTTAAGGATTATTGTATTTGTAATCATGAGAATACAATCTTCTCTAGCTACTTTAAGCAGAAAGGAATTTATTAAAACACATTTAGTAACTTAAAATCTTTGGAAAGGCTGATGAATAGACTTTAGGTTAAGTTTGTAGGAACAATTGTGAGTGAGAGCAAAGAAGCAGAACTAAGCTACCTGTAGTGTGGTTTGAAGGCTGTTGCTGTTACCTTTCTCCATTAAATAGATGAGCCACACCCACCTCTTAACTAGTATAGAGTCCAAGTCTCACTTCGATCGGTGAAAGTTCAATTTAAGGTGCCTGCTATTATTGTGGTTGATTTTATACTACTGTCCCTTTAAATTCAACACATTTTTGTCAGCTGCTTTGGGAGCAATTTAAAAAGCCACCACAGATTCTTGTACTTGGCCTTAGAATTAACTTGAGCTTCTGAATTACCCTCAGCTGATTATTGATCTCATATTTTTCTTTTGTTGGCTCCCACTGAGAAGTGACAGCTGCTGGCAGCCCTCGCAGCCCTTGCTCACTCTCCGGGCCTCCTCGGCCTCAGCGCGGGCTCTGGCCACACTTGAGGAGCCCTTCAGCCTGCCACGGCACTGTGGGAGCCCCTCTCTGGGCTGGCCAAGGCCTGAGCTGGCTCCCTCTGCTTATGGGGAGGTGTGGAGGGAGAGGCGCAGGCAGGAACTGGGGCTGCCCGTAGCGCTGGGGGGTAGGTGAGTAAAGGGGCAGCACGAGTTTCAGGTGTGTTTGGGCTCCGCGGGCCCACACTCGGAGTGGCTGGCTGGCATCGCCGGCCCTGGGCAGTGAGGGGCTTAGCACCTGGGCCAACAGCTGTAGAGGGTGCGCGGGGTCCCCCAACAGTGCTGGCCCGCCGGTGCTGCGCTCGAATTCTCGCGGGGCCTCAGCTGCCTCCCCGCAGGGCAGGGCTGGGGACCTGCAGCCCGCCATGCCCCAGCCTCCGCCCCGCCCCTGCCATGCGTTACTGTGCGGCCCGAGCCTCCCTGGCGAGCTCCGTCCCCTGCACCGAGGCGCCCGGTCCCATCGACCACGCAAGGGCTGAGAAGTGCGGACGCATGGCGCGGGACTGGTGGGCACCACCATTGCCCGTATTATTGGTATCTTACACTGTCTGTTCCTGTTATGTCCAACTCTGTTTGAACTGATGACCTCATTGGAAACTGCCTCTTTGGGTCTTCAGACAGTTTCCAGTGCTTTTGCCTAAGTTCCGTGCACCAAAGCCCTGGGAAAATTTCCTCCATCACATACACCCCATACAGGACTTTGAAGTACTCCTCAAAACAGTCCCACAGTAACTTTAGTCCTTTGAGGGAGGGGGAGGAACTGTATTGCCATTGTAATAAAAGAGAGCCCTCTGGCAAAAGATTGCTCCTAAATTAAATGACTGGCTTCCCCTAGATTTCTGCAACATGGTACTCACACAGTATCCACTGGTTAGAGAAAGAAACAGAGCTGAAGAGGAAGCAAATGGATACACAGCGGAAAGGGGAAGAATGAAACCTGAGATAATATACAAAGACCAACACAGTGGCTGTTAGATATCTGAGGCCCCTAACAGAGTTTTCTTGCAAGCAGCAAATTAAAGGGCATTGTGATATGTTTCCCTGTGCCTGCAAGCCATGGGTCATCTCAATGAATACCTGGATGTGGGGGAAGGGATTGGTAGACACTTGTGTTCTTACTGCTGTACTTTGAAGCACCTTCTTTTGATTATTTCCTATTTTCATGTGCTATTTTAGCACTTTTACATTTCCACTTATGCCTATGATCTTTTGAAGATCTAAGTGCAACTCTGTAAAGGTCAAAGAGATCTCATTTAATATTATCTCCAATTTGTGGGTGATTTTTTTTTCCATTGGATAATGAAGATTTTATTTTCAAAATAAGAAAACTGTCTTTGATTTCCTAACTTTGAAAGCCCCTTTCAAATGCATTTTTCACATGTGCACATATATTTATATATGTCAGACTCTGCAACTTTGAAGGATTCATTTTAAGGAATTCAATATGTGCATTCAGCCATGATGTGCTTGTATATATACACATATATGTAGATTATGAACTGCTATTACAAAGTAAAGGTATTGTTTTTGGTAACTCGAATGCTAAAATGGCATAAGTAGCAAACATCTAGGGCAGCGAATCTCAACTGGGTGTGATACAGCTCCTCAGGGGACATTTCACGATGTCTGCAGACATTTTTGGTTGTCACAACTGGGATTGGAGTGTTACTGGTATGCAGTAAACAGAAACTAGGGATGCTGCCAAACACACCAGACAGCCCGCTACAGCAAAGAGTCCCATCCAGCCCAAGGTTTCAGTAGCCCCAAGGTTGATAAACTCTGTGCCAGAAATAGACAAGTGGGCATATCATTAAATAAATGATTATCAGGCACCTATAATATGCAATACTCTCTTTTAGCCATGGTCAGATATAGGCATAATGCAAACATTTATTAATGTGCTCAATTTATTTATAGTATAGGAAGAGGATGTGCAAGGGGAGATACCAATAGCAAACATTTAGTATACACAGAATAAGTTAAGCTAAAGATCTACTTGCAGAGGAATGAATATAGGTGAGGCATAAGGAGCATTGTGGTTACCTGGGTGAGTAGCACTAAGGTATTACCATCCCTAGCCCCTTCAGAAGTAAGGTGGGTGGTAGATGCTGGAATTTGGAAAGGTGACAGGTGAAACCAGCTGGGCTTCTGGGTCGGGTGTGGATTTGGATAACTTTTCTGTCTAGCTAAAGTAAATGCACCAGTCATGCTCTGTGTTTAACTAAAGGTTTGTTAATGCACCAATAAGTGCTCTTTGTCTAGGTAATCAGGTAGGGGACTTGGAGAACTTTTCTGTCTAGCTAAAGGTTTGTAAATGCACCAATCAGCACTCTGTAAAATGGACCAATCAGCACTCTGTAAAATGGACCAATCAGCAGGATGTGGGTGGGGCCAAATAAGGGAATAAAAGCAGGCCACCTGAGCCGGCAGCGGCAACCCGTTTGGTCGCTTTCCGTGTTGTGGAAACTTTGTTCTTTTGCTCTTTGCAGTAAATCTTGCTGCTGCTTACTCTTTGGATGCGCACTGTGTTTATGAGCTATAATACTCACCTCGAAGGTCTGCAGCTTCACGCTGGAAATCAGCAAGACAACAAACCCACCGGGAGGAAGGAACAACTCTGGATGTGCAGCCTTTATGAGCTGTAACACTCACTGCGAAGGTCTGGAGCTTCACTTCTGAAGCCAGCGAGACCACCAATCCACTGGGAGGAATGAAGAACTCCAGACACGCCACCTTTAAGAGCCGTAACACTCACTGCAAAGGTCTGCAATTTCACTCCTGAAGTCAGTGATACCACAAACCCACTAGAAGGAAGAAACTCTGGACCCATCGGAAGGAACAAACTCCGGACGCACCGTCTTTAAGAACTTTAACAATCCCCGCCAGGGTCTGCGGCTTCATTCTTGAAGTCAGCAAGACCAAAAACCCACCAGAAGGAACCAATTCCGGACACAAAGGGATAGAGTCTCATTGTGTCAGGCAGCTTGAAAGGAGTGACATTCAGCTGAAAGATGTATATGGTGACCTTGAGGTGACCTCTCAGGGAAAGCACTGAGGTATTACATATCCCAACCTCTCTTCTTCCCACTGTAAGAGCTCCTCCCAGTCCCATTCCCACAGAAGCTGGAGAGTATGTGGGTCTATTGGTGTTTTGTAGCAGCTCAGCATCCCACTGCTGAAAAGGAATGGAGAGAATGAAAAGTGCATTGGGGCTTGGGGGATTGGGTAGCAAACCAAAGGTATCTGAACAAAGGAGTTACTTTCCAAAATAACTCTCTTTTAAAGCAGAAATTGTTCAGTGCCATAAGGGAGCCCCAAATCAAGGGCTCTCAGCTTTCAGAGGTGTGAAGGATTCTTCCCAGCTCGGATGAGCTAAGGGAAAGCTTAGTAAAGGATGTGGCATTTGAGAAGATGGTCCCGAGGAGTGAGTAGAGTAACCTACACGTCAGCCTCTTCTCGTTTTGAAAGGTCACCTTCTTTTCATGTATACGGGGAAGGAGGAGGGCTTCATTTACAAGCCTTCCAAGACTCACCATTCTGCTTTGCTTCCCGCGGCTCCCAGCTCTATCTTGGTCCTCTGACCATTTATTTGGGAAGGAGTTTCTGTCTAGGATGCCTCTCCCTCTGCATGACACCCACAGAAGGGCAAATTGGCCCGGCCCTACTTCGTTCGCTATGCTGTTCTTCAGAACACCACTGGTTGATAGATCTGTGCATGTGTCTACCGCCATAACATCCAGAACATCTCCGATGTCCTCTGATATATATGTATGTATATGTGTGCATGTCAGCTGTTCTGCAGGATTCTAATAACAAAAGGAATTCTTAATACAAGTGCACAAATATCTAAAATTTCCCTTGCCATAATACAAAGGAAAAGCACTCACAATATGAAACCCACATAGGGATCCTCTTACGGGCTCCCCTAATTCCTAGCCATACACCCTTATTTTGGGATCTGCTCCTCGTCGAGAAGCATTTCTCCCTATTCTCCTTCCTGTGACTCATTATTCATTTCAGCAAAATGTTCTTCCTTCCTGCAGAGACTGATCTCAACCCAGTAGCTGCCTCCTTCCCCATGAGCAGCACTTTTATCTAGCTCTAAGTTATTCCATTTAAGACGGTATCCCAGAGAGAATTGATGGTGGACTTGGCATCCCCAGTCCCACAGAACCCTTCCAAGCTGGCCCGGACACTCCTCCTCCAGTCCCCTTGGGGTCTCCATGCCACAGTGAGTTGCAGACAATCCTCGTATCCTATTGATTGCTCATTGGAAAGCTGTGGACTCTCCTTGCAACCCTGTACTCATCATCCACACTTTTCTCCACTACACATACACACAGCTCCCAAAGATAAATATTAACTATCAGATCTACTAGTCTAAACCCCTAAAGTGGAAGAGAAATACTTTTTAAATATCCCTGTAGTTTGCAAAGCCTCTTCTCTCCATGTAGTTAACACCTTATGTAATTTACCTTTGAACAATGTAAGTACTCCCACCCTTTCAAGCTGTCACCCCTAGGGCCTGTTGAAAATAAGAAATGGGCCCATTTTCCAGCTTTATGCCTCTTAAGAACTGCTCTCATAACTAACCAAACGCCTCACAGAGGTTTTGCAATTACTTCTTGAAAGAGCTAGATTAAATTCTTAGCCAAGGGACATTCTCTTCCCCAGAGTCCCTGAAGGAAGAGAAAAAAGATGGGTTTGTTTCCTCTAGCAATATAAAATATTAAATTGTGAGATACAAGTTGGATTGGGAGGACAGATATTCAAAGAGGAGAGAACATGTGAGAACAAGCCCAGCTGCTGGACATAATGAACATGACCTAATTTAAATTAGCTTGTCTAAAAACGGGAAAGCAATTAATTGCGTATATCTACGGGGGCATCAAATTAAAGTTAATGTTTCTTCATTTCTTTGAAAATGTTTTCGTAGTTTTATTTATTTATTTATTTTTGAGACGGAGTTTCACTCTTGTCGCCCAGGCTGGAGTGCAGTGGCGTGATCTCGGCTCACGGCAAGCTCTGCCTCCTGGGTTCCCTCCATTCTCCTGCCTCAGCCTCCCAAGTAGCTGAGACTACAGGCGGCCGCCACCACGCTTGGCTAATTTTTATGTATTTTAGTAGAGACGGGGTTTCCCCATGTTGGCCAGGTTGGTCTTGGTCTCCTGACCTCAGGTGATCCACCCGCCTCAGCCTCCCAAAGTTCTGGGATTATAGATGTGAGCCACCACGCCTGGCCTGTAGTTTAAAAAATTAATTTAAAAAAGAATATCTGCTCACTATAACAAAAACACAAAATCATTTTGTTTTTTTTCAATTTCTGCTACAACTTGTGTTTTATTCAACGTTTCCTCCACGTGGTAGTGGATTCCCCTTCCGATGGCACAGTAGCATTCCACTGTTCTTTGATCACTTTTAGTTATTAGATCCATCTTACATCGTTTCTCTTAGATTCAGTGTTGTTTATTTTGAGTGGTTAATTTGATAATCATTTTAAGGTCCTCCTCACTCATCCCTGACTACAGAGGTTATACTTGTGACTGGTGGCTTGAATATAGAGGTGGCACATATCACACCGATGTCATAGCCCAAAGGAAGGAGAGGGGTGCCACGGGTCCCTTATTGGCTGACCCGTAGCAAAGTCACTTCTTCTTTCCGTTGGCTTTTGTCTGTTTTCCGACACTGAGTAGCCAGTAGCCATCGGTTCTGTGTGTCAAGTCTCCGAGACACATAGCTTCCAGATTCCAAGAATACTGATTATTTCAGCGGGGTGTTGGCTGGTGTTTCTGAGAGCCCTGGAGGACCCATGGCCTGCACATTCCTTTGGATTTGTTTCTCAATTTCAATATCTCCCTCTTCCTCCCAAAACTCACTACAGGCCTATCCCATCTTGCTTCTTTGTCCCCCATACCATGCCTGCAAACTTATAGGCTGAAATAGTTTCAAGATATCTGGAGCTATCTACCTTTACGTCTTAAAATACTTACACATCTTTGCCACATGAAAATGTGAGGAGTTCTGGCTTCCCCACTGAGGTCTCCCCCCATTTCAGCCATATCTTCTCTCTTCCACCTTTATTGACATGCCCTAGTGATAATTAGGTTTGCCAGTCCATTCGTTTGTCACCTTTCTGACAACATGATCCTCTCATCCCAGACTTAGTGGAGGGAGAAAAGGTTTAGGCACTTCCCACTCTGTGGTGGATTGTCTTGGTGACTCCCTCCCTCAGCCTTGGAGAGAAGAGATAGCTACTTTTTGTAAACATGACATTTCTTCAAAATGCCACCTCCTCTCCTCTCAGCCATCCTTTTATATTAGAGTGGTGCGTGGGGAGTAGGTGGGCAGTGCTAGATTTTCTGAATGGCATCATTTTACACACCCTGAAGGAAGAGAACTCACTGCATAGCTAGTGACCCCCTCAACTGAAAATGTAGGATATGTTGCAAATTTTCTTTTTCGTAGTGGACCAGAGTAACTGTTATGGACTGAATGTTTGCATCCTCCCAAGTTCATCTGTTGAAGACTTAACCCTTAATGTTGTGATGTGTGGAGGTGGAGCTTTGGGAGGTAATTAGGTTTAGAGGAGGTCATGAGGATGGAGCTCCCATAGTGGGATTATAAGTAGGACACTCCTACAGTGTCCTTATAAGGAGGGGAAGAAAGACCTCGCTCTCTCTATGTCCATGCCCAAATAAAAGGTCTTGTGAGCATACAATGAGATGAAGGCTACCTGCAAGTCAGGAAATGGGCTTTTGCCAAGAACCACATCTGCCACCAACACCTTGATCTTGGACTTCCCAGCCTCCAGAACTGTGAGACATAAATCTATGGTGTTTAAGCCACCCAGTCTGTGGCATTTTGTTATAGTAGCCTGAGCTGACTAAGACACTAACCACTTCCAATATTTGGTAACTAGCAACATTTTATTACTATTGTGGCCACCTTCCAAGATGGATAGACCTCCCTCCCAAACTGGTTTAGATGTTGCAACTGATGATGCCACATGTTCATCAAGAGATTGTGAAACTTTTATTACTTATATAATTGAGGTCTCTGGGAGATCAGGGCAGGCCTCCCAAGAAGGTCCAAAATAACATGATTCCTGTGCATCAGGAATCATGTTCAAGAATGTTTACAGCAATACTGTTTGTAAAGTCCCAAACTAGAAACAACCCAAACGTGCATCAATAGTACAAACAGATAAATAAATTGTGGTATATTCATATATTGCTGAGTTTTAATGGTGGTTGGGGAGTAGAGCCAAGGTGAAAGTTCCTATGCTGGGGCAGGAGGTTATAGGGTTTGAATTTCCTACTAGTGCTAAGGAAGAAGCACCTAGGCTTTCTTATCTCTTTTTCCAGATGTGGGGCACAAGGAGTAGAGGAAGGGATGAGATATAAAAGCCATCAACAATTAAACATATAAAAATGGATCCAGATTCTTTGTTGCAGTTATGTAGATATCAGAGAGAACAAAGATGACAGCATTCTTCAAAGTGGTTACTGTGGAAAGCTGGACCAAGTCCTGCAAGAAGCAAAAACCAAAACGGCCATGTGCAAAGTCTTTTAAGAAAAATACCTGCAGGAAGGAAATGCCTGTGGGGTAGGATCAGAGGGAGGCAAGCTGGGAGAGCCATCAGACCCTGGGGTAAGTTTGACCTTGAGTGAAGGACAGAGAAAGAGAAGGTTTGATGGGAACATCCTAGACTTCTGTGTAGTCTACAAATGGTTCAGCAAAGTCTTGGGATGTCTTTGAGCCATCAAAGCTGGTCATCAAGAGGTGTCCCTGCTAGGGATGGGTCTTCTTTCAGTCCCTGCTACACTCATTTCTGAGCTGGGAGCAGCCCAGGGAGGCTTGGCCTCTATGTGAACAGGTGAATGGATTTCCCAGCTCAGTGGCTGGGCCCCTGGCCTATTATCTTCGTATAGTTGTAAGAGCGTGAGCACATTCTCATGGCTACCATCTACATTCCAAATCCAAATGATCTTTTATTGCTAAAATATGTTGAAGTTCCTTTTCAGAGAAACTTGTCCACAGAATAGTATAGAAGCACTAAATGGGAAAAATAGTTTGATGGTTTATTTAAATGACTTTTACTCTTGACCAAAACAGCATATCTGGCCTAACTACCTATCTCAGTACTTACCAGAATAGGCTCTGTGTGGCCTTGGCTATTTCAAATAAAAAGGAATCTGCACTCAAATGATAAAAGTTACCATGATTAATGGTATTTTGAGGAATATGTCACAGGATCTGAAGACAATTCCTGTAAGTCATTCCAGATAAATTCTAAACAATGGTAACATCATAGAAATAAGTGTGCAGCTTTCCAAAGTGATTTTATTCTCATTGGCTATAGAACTTCAGAAATAGCATAAAAAATAAAAGTTACTCTACTTTACACTTTAATTTCCTCTTTGTGTATGCACAAGTATATGGATACATGTGAAATTTATTCACTATGAAGCCGATGAAGGAGACCCTTTCATGGTTCTGTGTCTAATTTTGCATTTGTACTTGTATATTCCTTTTATCAAAGGGAGCTTCCCAAATTTCATAACCTTTAAGGCTCACAAAACCTATATCCACCCCAGGTATTTGTCGTTGTGTGTGCACATCCCAGGATGTCTTTAGTGTGTGCGTGTTTCTATGGTTTTCTCTCCTCCATCCTTAAACTTAGGTACATATGGTTCTCCATATGGGTTAATGCTTCCATCACTCACGTTTCTAAATGTCTTTGGATTGTTGAAAGCAATACACTAGAAAGTACATTTTGAGAAAAACGCTGTTTAGACAAATCTCTGAACCAAAGAGAAGGATGGAGGAAGGACAGCTTCTTTCCCTCCCAGCGACTCAAGTTTGAAGTTTCTACTGTAACCAAGTTTTGGGAAAAGGATCTCTTTCTTCAAACCACTAGAGGGCATCAGTGTGCAGACAATTGCCAGATTTGGGCAGGGTGCTGAACTCCAGGGAGTAACAGGGAAGGTGACTCACATTCCTATAGCCTCCAAGTCCCCTTTCCTTTTCAAAACACATCTTTCTCTAAGCAGGATGTTTCTTCTTGGCTCTGAGTCTTCCTAGTATCACCTCCCTACCTCTCACTGTCTAATAAGGCCACCCACACCTGTCCTCCAGATTCTTTGCCGATGTGACTATCCTCTCTGTGGAGAAGGTTAAAGGACTCTCATTGTCTTTGGGAGGGTGGACCAGGGTGACATATAAGACGTGGAATGAATGCTGAACTCACTCAGGAGACCTGGATTCGGGCCCCAGACCTTTCTTCGGCTATGCAATATTAGAAAATCACTTTACCTGTCTGAACCTAGCTGTGCTCACCTGCAGAATGGGATGCAGAGTCCTCTAAAGTTCTGTGTTGATAAGAAGATAATTGAATCTCACGAAACATCCGCATGTGAAGGCAAAAACCTAGTCCTTCCCTGTCATTCACTAAGTAAGCAATGCAAGTGAGTGGTTACAACTTTCATTTTAAAATTCTGAAAGCAAATTCTTCAGTGTCGTTCATAAACCGGTGAATACAATTCCAAATTAAAGACTTCTTTGAGTTTCTGTCCAGCAGGTAAGGAGCTTGGAAGTTGTCTCTTCCATCCACACAACAAGAGAAAAAGCTGAAGAAACTTAAAATGAACAGCTTTTCTTAAAGCAATCAGAAAACCCAGTACAGGGCAAATAGCTGCCCGCCAAATGGAAGAGATGAACAGTCAGATACAGACAATCACTTAGTGGAGCAAAGCCCAGGAGCAGAAAACTCTGTGGGAACCAGTACCAGTTCCCTTTTATCCAGTACATCATGTTTAGCTTGCAACAAAACATGACAAGTCATAAAAGACATAAAAGACAACCCCCCCACCCTCCACCACCAATTTGAAGAGAGAGAGCAGATCTCAGAAGCAGACTCAAACATGGCAGAGATCTTGGACTTAGACTGGGAATTTAAAACAACTATGATTAATATGCTAAGGGCTCAAATGGGAATATGAACAACAAGCAAGAACAGATGGGTGATATGGGCAGAGAGATAAACATTCTAACAAAGATCCAAAAAGAAATGCTAGAAATCAAAAACACCATAATAGAAATGAAGAATTCTTTTGATGACTTCAACTGAGGAAAGAATCAGTTAGCTTGAAGAACTCTCTACTGAAATTTCAAAACTGAAATAGAGAAAAAATAATGAAGAAGCACAGAAAACCCACAGACTGCAAGACAATTATAAAATGTGTAACATACATGTAATGGAAATACCAAATTAAGGTCTTCCACCTTCATCTACTCATGTGCTATTCAGTCACCATCCCCCACATCAACCACACCGCTCTTTTGATAGGGTCAAAGCCCTGGGATAAACTAAGAAACCATGATTTTGCCTGTAATTCCTAACACTGCCAAATCGTATTACGCTATCTATGTATTAAAAATGAAAGACTTCACAAGGGACCCAAGAAGGGTCCCTTGGCAGAAGGGGAAAGAGGGTTTATCCAATCTCTTTGCAGTCTCATAGTCCTCATTAAATCGTGTCTGAAGCCACTTCCACCTTCTCAGGGTTTCTGTCTGAATCCCGTACTCCTCAAAAAACAGCTCACTTAAACCACTGTGCAGTGACATGGAGTCCTTAGAGATGATGTTTCGTCATCATATTAACTGGAATGTCTTATTCCATTTTTAATGGAGCCTTTTTTGTATTGAGCTACAGAGAGATTGGGCCAGTTTAGAGCAACACAGGGAGAGATAGCCTCCTTCTGTCCCTCTAAGAAAACAGGCTTGAGGTCTCCTGACTGTACTCGTTTCTTCCATTCTAAACCTTTCTCTTCATTGGAATCTCCTTTATTGTAGATATCTTAAATATCATGAAAAGGCCTGCTGCATTCCATTCTCATTCCTACCCTCCCCACTGTTGCATTTGCACCCTGCTTAAGGTTATTCAGTAGCACCCTTCTTGAAAGTGACTTTCAAAGCCCTCTGTGACCTGCTGGAATGATCTGCTACCATTACTTTTAATGGCAAAAATCACAATTATGTTTCCACCAACCTAATACCACCTGCCAAATTTCTGCAACACTAAACTATTTGTAATTACCTAAAACCCAAGACATTCTTTTGCTTTCTTTTCTTTATACATCCTGTTCCCTATGCCTAGAAAAGACCTCTCTCCATTCTTTGAACTAAGTAATCAACATTGTGTTTTAAGATTCAGCTCAACAGTCACCTCCACCAGGAAGTCTTCCCTGAAAAGCCAGTCCAGGTTTTTGAAAAACCATAACGTTCCTTGGACTTCCTCCTTCATAAGGGTATACCTTTGCTGTATCACTTGCCTTAGACTATAAGGACTTCCTGGTAACCTCAAATGCCTGGAGGGCAAGGATTAGGTACCTTTCTCTAAACCTATTTTCTAGTACAATACATGGAACAAAGTCTCTTATATGAATCAAAGAATAAACAAGTCGACAAAGTAAAATCTCAAAAAGAAATTGTAAAAAAAAAATGTGAGTCATAAAACAGAAGAAAACCAAAGATAGAAGAAAAAAACAGGAAATTAAAAATACAAAAAAATTGTATGTGCTGTTTTACACCTAAAAACTGGATTAATGTTTCAACCCTGATTCTGACAATTAAGGAAATGCAGCTTAAGAAATCCTTTTCAAAATGCATTTTTAAAGAAAACTTACAGATAAAAGCAGTAGAATGGCAACAGAGTATGTCTTTCAAAATACTAAATCCAGCTGGGTGTGGTGGCTCACACCTGTAATCTCAGCACTTTAGGAGGCTGAAGCAGGTGGATCACCTGAGGTCAGGAGTTTGAGACCAGCCTGGTCAACATGGTGAAACCCCATCTCTACTAAAAATACAAAAATTAGCCAGGGGTGGTGGCAGGTGTCTGTAATCCCAGCTACTCAAGAGGCTGAGGCAGGGGAATAGCTTGAACCTGGGAGACGGAAGTTGCAGTGAGCAGAGATCACACCAAAGCATTCCAGCCTGGGTGACAGAGTGAGACTCTGTCTTAAAAAAAAACCAAAACCAAAAAAAAAAAAAAAAAAAAAAAAAAAAAAAAAAAACCTTAAAAAAAAAAAACCTTACAGATAAAAAGCAGTAGAACTGCAACTAAGGACTGAATATTTGTTCAATGCATAGCAATCTTTGTCCACCAGACTCATATGTTGAGGCTCTAACTTACTAGTGTGATTGTACGTGGAAGTGGGACTTTTAGGAGGTAATTAGGTTTAGATGAAGTCATGCATGTATGGCCCCTATGATGGTATTAATACCCTTATGAGAAGAGCAAGAGATCCGCACCCTCTCTCTGTCATGTGAGGCTACAGCAAGAAGGTGGCCACCCGCGAACCAGAAAGAGCACCCCCACGAAACACTGAATACGTTGGCACCATGATGTTGGACTTCCCAGCCTCCAGAACTGTGAAAATATTAACGTCTGCTGTTTTAGTCATGCAGTGTATGATATTTTGTTATAGTAGCCTGAGAAGACTGAGACAAAGACACAACAAATATATCAGTTCCCTGCACCTCACCCTCTTTAATACCCTAGAAGCAACTTTGTTCAAATCTTTTAGCTGTTTCTCATATGTAGCTCCATGTTAAAATTGATGAACATAAGCTGATATCTCTTGATCAACAGCTCTGGCTTCTTACAATGCGAGCAAATAATTGGGTTTTTGTTTATGTTTTTATTTTATATCCACTTTATACTGCTGTCATTCTTCTGATGTAGTTATATCACAATTTGGAGTTATGTCCACATCCAGTATTGTATTAGTTAGGAATGAGCTTGGTTGCAAATAACAGAAAGTAGTCTGAATAGTAGCTTTCAGGCAGTCAAGGGCTGATGTAGTTGCTTTGTGTTGTCATCAGAGACACAAGCTCTTTTTGTTTTTCTATTTCCCATTTTTGCCGTGTGTGTATGTGTGTATACGTGTGTGTTTTCTTATGATCATAAGACAGCTGTTGCACCTCTGGCATTATATCCATGTTGCAGGGAGGAAAAAAGAAGGGAAGAAGTATAAGGAGAAAGGAAAATGAAAACTTTCCCAGAAACCCTTAGCACATGTCTCAGCAGGCACTGAGTCACATGGCTGTCTCAAACTGCAAGATAATCTAGCATTGCACAGATTTTCAGATAGACACATTGCTGCCTGAACAAAACCAATATTTTGATAGGAAGAAAGGGGCGTAGGAACTGGCAAAGTAACCAACAGAATCAGTCACCAATGTTTTTATTACCATTACTATGTGAATAGTGCTAACTGCTTAATCAGTTATGTATTATGAATATTTATGTTCTTATATATATTTGCCTGGAGTCAATGCTTGCTTCATTATTTGTATTTGCTTAGTTTCTTTTCCTTTTTTGAAGTTGTGGCTAAGATTTTCCATAAATACCAAAAGCTCTGTAAGATATGTCTCAATATAAGTTCCATGTGTTTAAATCTGGCATATATTCTTTTATTTCAAGCCTTTTTCAGGAGACATCACCACTAGAGTCTCTACCCTTCTGCTCCCATGTAAACGAACTGCTTTCTAGGCTTGCTGCCAGACTGTCAGCCTGGGACTTAGCTTTGTCACCTCCCTTTATTCCCTCCCCCAATTTTCCGAGTCCTCTCTTTCTTTTTCTTGGATTACTACCAAAATTAGGTCCAAGCACATCCTTCAGTTGCCTTCTGGAAGGAAAGAAAAGAAAAGAAAAAGATGTGCGGTAGTTATTGCTTTCTTTAGGCTTTTGCATTTCTACCCAACACTTAATTGAAAACTTTGCCAGTCTGGTATTCTAGGTTAGAAAATACTTCTCTCAGATTTTTGAAGTCTCTGCCCCATTTCTTTCTAGTTCCTCTCTTCTGAAGTCCAGTGCTATTCTGACTCCTGATCCTTTGTATATGACCCATTTCTCAACCCACCTTGTATGTTTTTGGATTTATATTAGTCAGGGCACTTCAGGGAAACAGAACCATAGGATATCTAGATAGATATGAATAAAAGGAAGTTTATTATGGGAATTGACTCACTCGATTATAAGGGCCAAGAAGTCCCACAATGTGCCATATGCAAGCTGGAGAGCCAAGAAAGCCAGTTATATAATTTGGACAGAACTGAATACCAGGAACTTTAGTGTCCTATGGCAAGAGAAGATGGACACTCAAGAAGAAAGAGTTTGCCTTTCCTCCACCTTTTTGTTCCATCAGACCCTCAACATACTGAATAATACCTGCCTACACTGGTGAGAGTGAATCTTTTTTATTCAGTCTACTGATTGAAATGCTAATCTTCTCCAGAAACATCCTTACAGGCATACCAAGAAATGTTTTACCAGCTATCTGGGCAGCCCTTAGCCCAGTTAAGCTGACACATAAAATTAACAATCACAGAATCCTGTCTTTATCTCATGGTTCTGAAATTTTGTTATTGTGTGAATTGATGTGAGCATTGTATCATGCATTGTGCGAGGCACCTGGGAAATACTTTTAACTAGAATCTCCTATGTTTAATTTATAAGAAAGTTAATTTTCATTAGTCCCCTGATATATTTTCTCCTACATTTCCTTAATTTTTTGCTTTCTAAAGCTAGAATTCCTCCCTCTTCTCTATTTCTTTATCATTTGTTCTAATTTCTTACAGATCCTTAAACTTTGTTTTCCAAAGTCTATTGAGCTTTAAATTATAGTTAATCATGTTTTTAATTTCCAAAAGTTGTTTTTGATCTCTAATTTCTCCCCATTTTGTAAAGAGCATCCTATACTTGTTATACAGATGCATTGTTTTATTATCTCTGAGAATATTAATTATAATTTCTGTAAAGTTTACCTTGTTTCCTGCATTGTTTTTTCTTCTTCTGGTTTTCTTTTCCCCTTTTTTTTTTTTTTTTTTTTGCTTTGATTTTTTTTTTAATACCAGAAGCTTTCTTTAGAGATGTGGTGGTTCTCAGTTTATATAAGTCAACTCATATTTAAGGGTAAGGCACTAGGAATGGAAAGTTACGTAGATGGAAGTGGTTGACTTCATTATATGGCAAATAAGCAACCAGCTGGTTTTTCCTTTGGGAATCCAAATATCAGTGTAGTTAGGTCTTTTCTTTGAGTGTGTGTAGAAGGTTTAGTTCCTCTACCCTACCATGCAGAATTCTGAATCTGGTAGATGTTCGTTTCATTCATTATGCAGACTTTTACTTAACTCTTCTATTTTCAATTCTACATCTCGCCCTGGTGACTCTTGATGTTTAATGTGGCTCAGTTTACAGGCTCTCTGGTTCCATGTTTTAAAGTATTTGTCTCTTGCTTTATATTGGCAGTAACAGCCTGGCTATGCAGGATAGTGGTAGGCAGAGCAGAGAATATTGGACATGACGGCTTTTTGTACAGACTTTCAAATAACACCCTGGTTATCAGCTCTACCATACCTCTGACTTTGGTATTTGGTATATCCAATTCCTAAAGCTTTCCAGGACTTGAGCAAGCATAATGATTTGTTTCCCCCTCCACTATAAGTAAGTTTGGCCTTTCTCTTATCGCTGAGTCATTTAATATTCATCCATTGACCTTCCTTCTCCACTTACTGTGATGTGGGCTGTGGATGTCTGCTGGTTTCACCAAAGATGGAATTTAGGTTTCAGTTTCTCTTTGTTGCTTTGGAATGATTTTGAGAAGAGGCAGAACCAAAACATACTTTCTCTATGATTTTTTAAACTGGAAGCTTCATTTTGTTTTGATAAAAGTTATAATTTTCAGCTAATATATAACTGACACAAACTTTTATCTGGAGAATAATTTTGCACCAAAATATATAATAGCAAAATAGTTTATATTCATGGAGAAATTGACAGACTTAGAATCGTGGCAGGAAACATATTATACCTCTTTAAGTCTTTGACAGAGCAATAGGCAAAATATGAACGGTTAAAAATCTAAATTGTATAATTAATTAGTTTGATTTAAAAGATACGTTTCAAACTCTGTACTTCACAGAAAATAAGGAGGAATAAACTACAAAGCCCAGTAATAGATCCAAGAACATATGAGAATGTGTTTCATGATGAAGGTGGCATTTCAGATTAGTAGGTACAGGGTAGATTATTTAACAAATGGTGTTGGGAACACTGACAAATGATATGGAAATAAAGAGAAAAAAACTAATAATTTCCATCTTTTACTTATTGCTGCTAATTCTTGGCAGAGAGTTTGACAACTGGGGCTTTTCTCAAAAAGTCCCTGTTCCCAGGCCTTTTACATACCACCAGAGGCTACTTTCTAGGAATTGCAAAGAATAATCATCATTAAGCTATCTGGCTTCACTTGATGATTTAAATGGCTGCATATTTCAAACACCAAGAAGTCTTTATACTATAACCCTCTTAGTTCACTGACCTGCATGCATTTCATAGCGTGAAAGTAGATAGATATTGGATTCCCCCAGCATGGGGGTTGAAAGAGGGTGAGTATATAGGTTGACAAGGTCAGGAATAGCACCATCACTAAACAAGATGACTTTCTAGAATCATGCCTTCATAAAGGCCTTTAACACTACCTGAACATTCTCATCGTGCTGCTTTCAGCATTTCCATCGCCTCTGCACACCCTCTCCCCACATCCAGGAGGGATATTCAAAATGCTTAACAACTGTTGTTTCATTGTGTCATTGGCATCTACCAGTCAGATATGGCAACCAATGCAGTATCAGTCCATCTAGGAACTAAGTGTAATTAACCAGCACACACCTGTGTCTAGCAGGAGAACAACAGCCCTCCCTCTACTAAAGAGAGTGCACCTATAATTCTCTTGAGAATCTTTCCCAAAATTTTCATTTTTCTTGAGGTATCATATTCCTTCTGAATTTTTATCTTCTTTATCTCTCTTAACTTACTCCATTCTTTAGGATACTCTGGAGTTTCTTTGGACAAACTGCATAAGGATTTCAAAGGTCACTGTCAGTTTTTCTGCAATAAGACTTCCCTTCTCTGGCATGCTGTCCGCCTGATAAATAATTTTCCTGGTTTGATTTATTGTGAATGTCTCTTGAGCAAGTACATTTCCTGAGTGGAACATAAGTGGGGACAGATGCATCCATTGGCAGACTAGAGAGTGATATGATTAAGTGCCCGTGGTCTGAATGTTTGCATCCTTCAAAATTTATAAGTTGAAATTTAATCTCTAGTGTGTTGGTATTAAGAGGTAGGAACTTCAAGAGGTGATTAGGTCAAGGGGAGAGACTTCATGAATGGGAGTAGTTCCCTTATAAAAGAGGCCTGAGGGAATTCATTTGTTCCTCCTGCCATGTGAGGACACATAGAAGTCACCATGTAAGAGGAACAGGCCCTTACTGACATCAAATCTGCTGGCACTTTGCTCTTGGACTTTCCAGCCTCCAGAACTGTGAGTAATACATTTTTGTTGTTTACAAATTATCGCATCTAAGGTATTTCGTTATAGAAACCTGAACAGAGTAAGACCCCAAACGTGCCCCAAATGGCATACCCCTTTGAAAGTATCTTCTTTTGCTTTTCACATGGTGAAGCTCTTGGCAAATAGGACTTTTCTCTTCTCAGCTACTCCATTTCATCTTCATTTATACTATGAACTAAGAAGCTGCCACACTTTCTGTTTTCTGAGGGCTGAAGAACAAAGAGGATAGATGTCTGCAGGATACTGAAGGAGACTGAGAATCCAACACTGGAAGTGGCCAATATCCTTTCTACCCACATTTCAGTGGCTAGTACTCAATAGCATATCCTCCTACCATTGCCAGGAAGGCTGGGAATGGAATTTGGCTTGTTGCCAGAAGAAGAAAATGGGTTTGGTGAACATCTAACCGGTCTCTGCCTCACTTTATCATCCCTGTCCTGCAAGGTGTGTTACATGCTCTAAATTAGTGACCAATATGTAATATTTCTTCTCTATTTTTATGTAAAAGGGCATTTTATTGCTGTGTTTTTCTCTTAGGACAGTTGTTCTTAAACCTTGGTATGCATTGGAATTACCTGGAGGGGCTGGTAAAATGCAAATTTCTGGTACCACCTCTAGGAATTCTAATTCAGTTGCTCCAAGTGGAGTCAGGATATCCATGTTTTTAACAAGCAACCAAACTGATTCTGATGCAGGGCGTTTTGCAGCTCATACTTTGAGAAACACTGCATCTTACTTTCAAAGTCATCAAAATAGGCCAGATGACATTGAGCCCTACAGAGAGAAATTTGTTTAAGGATAAGAAAAGTAGGAACAGGAAGCTGGAGTTTACTTGAAGGCTAGAAGCCAAACATGGAAAAGACTTACATCCTTAAGGAAAACAACATATAAACATACCTCGGTACAGACTAACACAGGCTCACTGTTACGATGTTTATAATTTCACTTTAGGTGTATCCTCAATTCTAAGACACACAATTTTATTTCACATTTTAACATTTCTGATACCTGGGTATATCTTACAGTCAATGGTGCAATAAAATTATATTTGACAATGTTTTCCCCCCCAGAGAAGCAAAAAGAGTGTATCTTAAAACCTTTGCATCTTAGATTTGTAAAATAAGAGTCCTTCAGCATAAGTAATGTTAGTTACCTGTGTGCTTGATGTTACCATAGTTGTGCTTAGTTGCTTTACTCAAGAATTCACACCACAGGAGTGGTAAGCTAGCATTGTAATTTGAAACCCCATCCACCAGAGAGGGCTATCAGAAGGCTTCAGTTGTCTTTGTTTCTGATTAATATCTTTGATCAATACTAGTTAGCATCACAAGTGCTAGAAATGAATCTTTATTGGTGAAATCATGGTGCTCCAAAAGTATGAATTGGCTAAAGTATTTTAGAAAGTCTTCCCAACTTTTCATAAATAGCATATAATATCTAGCAAGAATTTTATGTGTACCTTTTTAATGCATGCATCTGAAAAGTTCCATGAACAGCCATAATTTTGGAGGACTCTGGTTCCCTGATGCCAGCTGCAAAGTTAACTGAATTCTGCATCCGGATTGTTGTGTCTGCCTCAAGTGAGCCTTTTGTGCAAGGCCATCAGAGAGCAGGACTTCACTGAGCTAACCCAACAGGTTATAAGAATTGCCTGTGTGCCCTCCTATTCACAGTTGTTTTTGTCTAATAAACACTTCCTATGAGATTTTGGTTGGAGAATCTCTTTCATTAGATCCTGGTGGGCAAGATTGTGTAAGATTAGCTACTTGTCACCTACCTGAAACTATTGGAGGCCACCAAGAGCTACCTAGAATAACTCAATGTTTGTACGTGGCCACCTTCTTTTAGAGCACTTCACAACATCTGGGGACACAGCTGCTTCAGCAGGAGTGGTAGTTATGGAGGCTCTGCCCTTGTCCATTCCTTTAGGCTTTAAAGGTCAGTGGACAGAAATGCTGGACTCTAGCTCTAGCTAGAGAGGAATGGGGAGCAGGGATCTTGAAGACAACTCTAGTGTGTGTGAGCCAGAGGGAGACAGACTTGCTCTGCATTGCTCTGCAGTTTTAGGAGAGAGTGGTGCCCGGCTCTTGTACTAACACACAGCTCTGGCATTGGAGGCACCAGCAGCACACTGGCTTTAATCCGTTGGCACTCAGGTCATGGTTATAGAGTTACCCAACTCTGTAAGTGTATGTGGACTGTGGTAAACCAACTCAAGACCAATTTGGTTGTTTGATGATCCTGTGGGGTGTGTGTGGGGGGGTGGGTGGGTGGGTGTGAATCTGGTAGCCTCTAGTAGTGAAAGGCAGGGAGCAGAGATCCAGTCCTTACAGCCTCCCTAAGTGGTGACATAGTAATAAAACCGAGTCTTATATCAAATTCCAACGAATGTACGGAGATTGTAAGAAGATGCACAGGCACAACCTTTCTTTGGTTATTTGCTTTTTTCACACCCTTAACTACCCCTACCAGCACTTTGTCTGAAAGGCTTACAATGCAATTATGTTATTAAGGCTGTCCTTGGAGTGGAATTCAAGACAGTAGGATCTTCCATAGTGGAAGCATAAACTGTTGAACCTAACTGATTTATATTATTATATTCACAGAGGGCAATGGGTCCTGTCAACCATTCCTACCTGGTCAAACCTTCAATACTACTGATCAAGTCTACCTCAATCAAAATCAAAATTTATTCTTTTTTTTTTTTTTTTTGAGACAGAGTCTCGCTCTGCCACCCAGGCTGGAAGTATTGGCATGATCTCGGCTCACTGCAAGCTCCACCTCCCAGGTTCATGCCATTCTCCTGCCTCAGCCTCCCAAGTAGCTGGGACTATAGGTGCCCACCACCACGCCTGGCTAACTTTTTTGTATTTTTAGTAGACACGGGGTTTCACCGTGTTAGCCAGGATGGTCTCGATCTCCTGACCTCATGACCCACCCGCCTCGGCCTCCCAAAGTGCTGGGATTATAGGCGTGAGCCACCGGGCCTGGCCCAATCAAAACTTATTCTAACATTCCTTACCCATTTTAGCCAACCTGAAGATGTTGTTTCATATCAGGACATCTCTTATGCGAATTGGCCAAGCCCAGGATGTGGGTTCATATTGGTTTGTTCTCACACATATCACACTGGTTGTATCGAAGAATTTTAAAGTAAACTGCCACAAAAAGAACACCTCAATGATATGTTGATTATACATGCAATTGCTGACAGTGAATTATTAAGATCAATGTTACAGATATATACATTTGTTGGCCGGGCACGGTGACTCATACCTGTAATCCCAGCACTTTGGGAGGCCAAGGCAGGTGGATCATGAGGTCAGGAGTTCGAGACCAACCTGGCCAATATGGTGAAACCCCATCTCGACTAAAAATACAAAAACTAGCCAGGCGTGGTGGCGTGCTCCTGTAGTCCCAGCTACTCAGCAGGCTGAGGCAGGAGAATTGCTTGAAACCAGGAGGCAGAGGTTGCAGTGAGCTGAGATTGTACCACTGCACTCCAGCCTGGGCGACAGAGCGAGACTCTGTCTCAAAAAAAAAAAAAAAGAAAAAAAAGAAATATGCATTTGTTGATCATGAGTAATGTTTACAATATGTGAATAAAAATGAAGGAAGGTTACAAAGCACAAAGCCAAGTAACAGATCCAGAGCATGTGAGGCTGTGTTTCATGATGAAGCTGGCATTTCAGATTAGTAGGTAAGGGGTAGGTTATTTAACAAATGGCGTTGGGAAAACTGACAAATGCTTTGGAAATAAAGAGAAAGAAACTAATAATTTCCACCGTTTACTTATTGTTGCCAATTCTTGGCAGACAGTTTGACAACTGGGGCTTTTCCCAAAGTGTTCCTGTTCCCAGGCCTTTTACATACTACCAGAGGCCACTTTATAGCATATATAATAAACATTTATAACAAATATACATGTATGTATATATATAGTTAGCCTCTATTCTCCTTTTATGTAAGCATGTATAGTATATGTAATAAACATATATGTCCTTTATAGCATGTATGATAAACATATACAACAAATATATAAATATATACAATTCACCTCTATTCTCCTTTTATATAAAAGTTTGACAATATAATTAATAATCAGAATATATAAGGAGCTCAAACTCAGTAAACAAACAAACAAACAAAATAATCTGTTTTTAATGGGCAAAAGATCTAAATAGTCATTTCTCAAAAGAAGACATACAGATGTCCAACAGATATTTGAAAAAAATGCTCAACACCACTAATCATCAGGAAATGAAAATTAAGACCACAATGAGATATCCTCTCACCCCAGTTAAAATGGCTTTTATCAAAAATTCAGGCAATAACAGATGCTGGCGAGGATGTGGAGAAAGTGGAACCCTTGTATACTGTTGGTGGGGATGTAAATTAGTACAGTCACTGTGGAAAACAATATGGAGGGTCCTCAAAAAATTAAAACTAGAACTACAGTATGATCCAGCAATGTCCCTACTAGATATATACCCAAAAGAATGTAAATCAGTATATCAGGAAGATATCCGCACTCTCAAGTTTATTGTAGCACTATTCGCAATTGCCAAAATATGGACTCAATTTAAGTGCTCACGAATGGATAAATGGATAAGAAAAATGTATATATACATGATGGAACTTTTTTTGCCATAAAGAAGAAGGAGACCATCCTGGCTAAGACGGTAAAACCCCGTCTCTACTAATAATACAAAAAATTAGCTGGGTGTGGTGGCATGCGCCTATAGTCCCAGCTACTCAGGAGGCTGAGGCAGGAGAATCGCTTGAACCCAGGAGGCAGAGGTTGCAGTGAGCAGAGATCACGCCACTGCACTCCAGCCTGGGCAACAGAGCGAGGCTCTATCTCAAAAAAAAAAAGAAGAAGGAGGAGGAGGCGGAGGAGGAGGAGAAGGAGGAGGAGAAGGAGAAGGAGAAGGAGAAGGAGAAGGAGAAGGAGAAGAGAAGGAGAAGGAAACTGTCATTTGCAACAACATTGATGGAACTGGAGGTCATTATGTTACGTGAAATAAGCCAGGCACAGAAAGACAAATATTGCACATTCTTACTCATATGTGGAAGCTAAAAAAGTGGCAGAGAAAACAGAGAGTAGATTGGTAGTCACCAGAGGCTGGGAAAGGTTGAGGGAAGAGGGGATGAAGAGAGATTGATTAATGGGTGCAAATATACAGTTTGATAGAAGAAATAAGACCTAACGTTAGATCAATAGGATGACTATACTTTACAATAATCTATTGTATGTTTAAACACAGTTAGAAATGAATAATTTGAAAGTTTCTATTAGGTTGGTGCAAAAGTAATTGCTGTTTTTTCCATTAGTTTAATGGTGGCAAAAATAGCAATTACTTTTGCACCAACCTAATAGCATAAAGAAAAGACAAATATTTAAGGTGGTAGATATTCCAAATACACTGACTTGATCTTTACAAATTATATGAATGTATTAAATACCACATATGCCCCTGAAAATATGTACATTTATTATGAATCAATAAAATAAGTTTCCAATGTAAAAAAGTTGAAAATGTGTCAGCCAAAATGTTACAAAAGTGTGAAAGTGCATTGGCCAAAATGTTAGCAGGGTTAGTCTTTGCATTATGGGGGCTTTTATTGTAATTTGATCTGTACTTTTTTAAGTGTTCAGATGTGAAGGATATGGTTTGGATTTGTGTCTCTGCCCAAATTTCATGTCAAGTTGTAATCGCCAGTGTTGGAGAAAGGGCCTCGTGGGAGGTGATCGAATCACAGGGGTGGAATTCTCCCTTGCTGTTCTCATGATAGTGAACTCTCATGTGATCTGGTTAAAAGTGTGTAGCACCTCCCCCTTCACCCTCTTCCTCCTGTTCCAGCCATGTAAGACGTGCCTGCTTCCCCTTTGCCTTCTACCATGATTGTAAGTTTCCTGAGGCTTCCCCCACCATGCTTCATGTCCAGCCTCTGGAAACATGAACCAGTTACACCTCTTTTCTTTATAAATTACCCAAGCTCAGGTAGTTCTTTTAGCAATGCAACAACAGACTAATACAGTGAACTTGTGTTTATCAAGAAGAAAAATTCATTTATTAATGTTAAAAGAAAAACTAATAACCTTCACATCCTCTTCTCAGCTCCCTTCCTATTTCGTCTCACAGTAGCATTTAATACACAGTATTCTGTCCTTCAAAAATAAATTTTAACAGTTTTATTGAGGTATAATTTACCTACCATAAAATACCTGTTTTAAGAGTACAAGTCAATGATTTTTAGTTAATTCATAGAGTGTGTAACCATCACCATAAGTCAGATGTAGAACATTTTTATCCCCTAAAAAAATTCCCCATGGCCATCTGTAGCTAATCCCTACTCCTACCTTGGCCCAGGAAACTGTTGATTTTCAGTCTATATAGATGTTCTTTTTCTGGATATTTCATATAAATGTAGTCTTTCAATAGGGGTCCTTTTGTATCTGACTTTTTTCACTTACCATCATGCTTTTGAGGTTCAACCATGTTGTAACCTGTATCAGTAGTTTGTTCCTTTTTAGTATCAAACTGTATTTCAGTATGTAAATATGTCACATTTTGTTTTTCCTTTCACCAGCGGATGAACATTTGTATTGTTTCCAAAGCTCTTATAAATAATGCTGCTATGAACATACTCCTACAAGTTTTTGTGTGGACATACCTTTTCATTTCTTTTGGGTGGATAGTTAGGAGTGGAATTGATGGGTCCATTGTTAAATTTATATTTAACTTTGAAGAAACTACCAAACTGTTTTCCAAGTGATTCTTCCATTATACATTCCCACCAGCATTGAATTAGGATTTCAGTTTCTTCACAGCATTTCTGACATCTGATATGATCAATCCTTTTGGCTTTGGTATTCTAGGAGGTGTATAATAATTGCATTTCCATTGTACTCTTAACTGACTTACCCTAAGAACTACTTATATCAAGTGTCTTTTTTATGTGTTTATTATTCATTTATCTTATTTGATGAAATGTATATTTAATTCTCTTGCCCATTTTTAATTGGGTTGTTTGCCTTCTTATTATTGAGTTATAGGAGTTCTTTACATTCTGGATACAAATCCTTTTCAGATATGTATTTTGCAAATATATTTTCATTATTCTGTATTTTAAAAAATTCTTAACAGTGTCTTTTCAAGAACAGAAATTTTTAATTTTGATGTTCAGTGTACTCATTTTTTCTCTTATGGATTGTTCTTTCGATGTTGTATTTAAGAAAATTTTGCTTCACCCAAAGTCATTAGATATCCTCCTATGTTTTGTTTTTAGGGCTTTAGCTCTTACATTTAGGACTATAATCCATTTGAGTTGATTTTTGTGGATGGTATGAGATAAGAATCTAAGTATATTTTATTATTGATATCCAATTGTGCCAGCACATTTGTTGAAAGAACCACCTTGTTTTAATTGAAAATGTGATAAAAATATACATAACATGAAATTTACACTCTTAGCCATTTTAAGTGTACAGTTCAGAGGTATTAAGTGCATTCGCATTGTGGTGCAACAATAAGTACCATCCATCCATTGAACTTTTTTCATCTTCTCAAACAAACTCTGTAGCTCCTCATTCTCCCTTCTCCCAGCACCTGGATACCACCATTCAACTTTTTGCTGTAGGCTGAATTGTCTACTTGCTTAAGTGCTTACATTGAAGTCTCAACTCCCAGCAATTCAGACTATAACTGTATTTTGAAATAAAAAGCCTTTAGAGGAGGTGATTAATTTAAAATGAGGCTTTTAGGGTGGGGTCCTAATCCCATAGTACTGGTGTCCTTGTAAGAAGAGGAAGAGACATCAAGGATGCTCATGCACAGAGGAAAAGATCAGTCAGGACCCAGCAGGAAAGGGCTTGCCCATCTGCAAGCCAAGGAGGGAGGCCTCAGAAGAAACCAAACCTGCTGACACCTTGATCTTGGACTTCCAGCCTCTAGCGCATGAGAAAATAACTTTTTGTTGTTTAAACCACCCACTTTGTGCTATTTTGTCATGGCAGCCCTAACAAATTAGTATAGTCCCTACGAATTTGACTACTGTAGGTACCTCCTATAAGTGGAACCTTGCAGTATCTGCCCTTTTGGGACTGGCTCATTTCATTTAGCATAATGTCTTCAAGATTCATGCATATTGTAGAATGTGTCAGAATTTCCTTTCTTTTTAAAATTAAATAATATTCCATTTAATTTGTAATATTGGGAAATGTATATTTGATTTTCTTCTCTGTTTCCTGGCATACAGCTCCTAAAACCCTGGTAATCTCTGGAGTGTGTGATAAGATTGTCTTTAGTGTGTTCAAGAGATAACCCGTGGCTGGGGGCCCCCATATGGCTTCAGGCTGGTCACTTGAAAGACCAAGGTATGATTAGAGGGCTGGAACTTTTAGTGTTTCACCTCCCCCAACAGGAAAGGGAGAGGGGCTGAAGATTAAATTAAACATCGATGACCCATGATGTAATCAATCATGCCTATGTAATGAAACTTCCATAAAAACCCAAAGGGACAGGGTTTAGAGAGCTTCCAGATAGCTGAACACATGGAGGTTCCTGGGGGTGGTGCCCAGAGAAGGCATTAACACCCTGCACCCCTTCCCATATCCGTTGCCCTCCACATGTCTTCCATCTGGCTGTTCATCTGTGTCCTTTTAACAAATCAGTAAACATAAGTGAAGTGTTTCCCTGAGTTGTGAGCCGCTCCAGCAAATTACAGAAATCAGAGGACGGGGTTGTGGGAACCCCTGATTTATAGATCAGAAGCATCAACCTACAAGAAGTGACAACGTACTACTTCAGACTGGCACCTGAAATGGTGGGAAGTCTTGTGGAAATGGGCCATCAACCTGTGAAACCTGACACTATCACCAGGTAGATAGTGTCAGAATTGAATTGAATTAGAGGACACTCAGCTGGTATGCACTGGAGAATTGCTTGGTGTGTTGGAAACAAACCCCCACACATCCAATGTCGAGTGTTATGTCAAGAGACTGTGTAAGAAATTAGGAAGAGTACTTGGGTTTTTTTCTATCTCATAACATATGTATATATCCCATTTTGCTTAGCCATTCATCTCTTGATGGACCCGTAAGTTGCTTCCATCTCTGGGCTATTAAGAACAATGCTGATATGAGCATGGATGCGCAAATGTCTGTTCAAGTCCTGCTTTCAATTTTTTTGGGGGAATATACCCAAAAGTTTATTTTCTGGATCATATGGTAATTCTATTTTTAATTTTCTAAGGAAGCTTTTTGCTGTTTTCTATACTGACTGCACCGTTTTACATTCCCACCAGCAGTGCACAAAGATTCCAATTTCTTCACATCTGTGCCAACACTTGCTATTTTTAAAATAATAACCATCCTCATGGGGATGATGATAAAATCATTTTTCCTTCCTTCCTTCCTTCCTTCCTTCCTTCCTTCCTTCCTTCCTTCCTTCCTCTCTCTCTCTCTCTCTCTCTCTCTTTCTTTCTTTCTTTCTT